>NC_133537.1:72776633-73001037 GCF_048544455.1 Silene latifolia | reverse complement strand
CCTATCCAACATCTCATGATGTGATTGGATTCATCATAGTCCATTTTCATCCAGAATTGAAAACTCAAATACTTCTTTTTGAAAGAAAGTATTAGCTCGTCATTCTCAATGAGTAATGAGTTATAAACTTTTACAAGATGATTGCTCCCACTAAATTCCATGTCTTCACATGATAATTTCCAACTCCCACTTAATTCCACATGTTTCGCAATTGACTACTCAATCGAAATATTTCAAGAATTGAAATATATTTTGCTTTGCTAAGTTATTAAGATAAAACCATATATGCTCCCAACATATCCTTTCAAAATACCTATTTTGAAAAGGTTTCATATCTTAAACTTTATGGAAAGAGATTTTAATCTCTAACTCATTCATTTTATAATGATGCATAGCAATGTCATTATTTAAATGTGAATAACATTTAATATACGTCCTTCTCAAATTACCCTTTTCTGGAAGGAGGTTTAACCATTTCATTGTCATAATGAGGTTAAGTAATGACACTAGCATGGTTAACAATTAATTTAGCTCTTGTGGATATAGGCATATCATTCTTTGCAACTTTTAGTTATAAATCTCATTTATTTTCTAGGATGCAACTTTGTTTCATTTAGGCTCTTAAGTAAATATCAATATTTGAAACTATTGGTCAAAAGTCGCTCATAAACTAGCCAAATCTCTTGTTAAGACTTTACATTAGTCATTCTTCTTCTAAAATTTTCTTTTGGTCTCCTCGTGTAGTAATCTTGAGAACATATTCTTTTGATTACTTCACTTGGTCTCTTTTGTCATGTAGATTTCATCTATTCGAGACCACATATCTCATCTATTAGTGTATACTATCTGTATAGGTATACAAATCATTCTTTCTTGCGTAGATCTCATTTACACAAGTACACAAATTTTGCTTGGTGTTCTTTGTGTCTTCATTTTTTCCAACTCTATCTTTAGAATGAAAATACTAGAGATTCAAAGATAGTATATGAGACACAAATAATGATTTTTTGAAGTATAAGGAGGACTATCTCATAGGTTGACTAATTGTTTTAGATTTGATAAGTGTACTTGGTGATTGACATTCTTTTAAGAGAGTTCATCAACTCAATATCACTTTATAATTGATCATACACAAGCCTTAAGATTGTGGACATATAATGAATCCCATCATTATAGTTGTCCATTAGATCACTTTAAGTGAATGATCATATGTTTCTATGAGCAAGCATAAAAAGACGACTTTTTAGAATAAGGATAAAATATGATAAAACGGGTGACTTGGGTTGCAAACCAAGCCACCATAATCCAAAATACAACAATTGTTTTAGAAAGGATTAAACATTTCCATGTCGAACACGGAAATCAAAAGGTTCTAAAAATCCGAAACATAAATTAAAATAAGACAATAAAAAGCCAAGCTTCATGGAAGCTACTCCTAGCTTCTTGATGGTTTCTCAAGCTTGCTTTTCTTTTCCCTTGTCCTTGCTTAGTGGAGGCCCTATTTACAATAAAAAGGGGATACATTATTACAACTTTGTATCACAATACCATAGTTGAATTAGAAACATAAAAGAAAGGATAGTCATTTACCTACTGGAGTGATCTTTCCAGCCTTAATGTCACCAAGATATTTGGAACAATTTCTTTTCCAATGTCCAACACCATTACAATAATGGTATTTATCAAGAGGACCCTTCTTGATCTTGGAAGTTCTAGCTTCATAAGTCTTAGCTTTGGTGAAAGTGGGAGCTTGCTTCTTACCCTTCTTCCCATTCTTCTTGAACTTCCCCTTGCTTTTGGTGCTTATGTTAAGCACATCCTTAGGTGGGTTAACATTTAACTCCATGTCTCTTTCGGCTTGCACAAGTAACTTGTGTAACTCTTCAAGAGACACGTCCTTGTCTTGTATGTTAAAATTCACCCGGAATTGAACATACGCTTTGACTTTGGATAAGGAATGTAGAATCCTATCTACAATGAGTTCTTTGGGGATTTCAACCTTTTGAATCTTCAAGCTCTCGACTAGCTCCATCAATTTGAGCACGTGAGGGCTAACCTTTTGGCCCTCCTTAAAGTCGAGATCAAAGAGTGCCGCGGCCGCCTCATATTGGATGATCCTCGGAGTTTGTGAAAACATTGTCGCAAGCTTGGAATATATTTCATTAACGGTGCCCATTTTAAAGGCTCTCCTTTGGAGATCCGCCTCCATCGCAAAGATTAACACATTTTTCATTGCGGCGGACTCCTTGTGGTAAGCCTCATATGATTCCCTAGTAGCGGCACTCGACCTAGCATTAGGTTCGGGTGGAGAGGCCTCGTTGCGGTAACGAAGCTTGTCGTCACCTTGGGCGGCTAAATTGAGTTGGGCATCCCAATCAGAGAAATTTGACCCATTCTTTTCAAGTTTACAACGATCCATTAAGGATCGGAGCCATGAAGCATTAGTGAGAGGTGTGGCGTTGGTGTTTGGAGTGGTCATTTGTTATGAGAAATAAAAGCGGTCTACAAAACAAAATAGAAGTAATAAAACATATGTCGTTTTCAAAATAATAATACTCGTAAAAATTTAATTTAAACAAGTTTTATTACATTTATCTAATGACCTCTACCCAACTTGATAAATGATTCCAAGACCCAAATTCATATTAAATTAGGCACGGTAGGGCCGATTCATCCTTTATCAATATAACTCGGTGGATTAACGCTTTAATCGATTCTACTTTTAGAACTCTTGGTCGATAAAATTACATTAACATTTATCTTTAGCCCGGAACACATGCGACTACGGTCACGAATACTTCCGTTGAGCTCAATCCAAATTTCGAATAAATGTGTCCATGATCCAAATCCACATCAACTTGGGCACGGTAGGGCCGATTCATCCCTTATCAACATGAATTCGGTGGATAGACATTTATCACCCACTTCCCCTACGTAACAAGGTTTGTACCCCGGTAGGGCCGAGTGCACTCCCTCGCGAAATAGGTTTTCATGGTTTCTACTTTTTGGTAAGGCTAAGTCTCAATTGTTTATTTTTAGCGAGAGGTCATGTCAATTTATTATCTATCACGTTTTAAGTGAACTAAAGCGGTGAACTAAGATAATTATAATTGACACGGTCGATAAACTCGATTAAAATGACAATGCATGTTTTAGTTATGGCGATTTAGCGATGCATGCAACATATAAATAAAATGCAAAACATAAATAAAATCCTAGTATGGCCTTCCTAAAATAGAAAATCTAATTAACTATTACATATTCGGAAACCAACTCCATTGGTCCCTTGAACTTCGGTTTTTGTCACGCATTTCGAGGCAACACCGTCTTTAATTGATCGCCTTCTCGAGTGACACCGTCTTCAAGGATCTCCGGAATAAATAAATTACATAACAAATTACATAATTTCCTATTATACATTTGTAATTAAAATAAAAATAAATATATTTAAATTACAAAACGGTGATACGAGATCACAAAAAATTACAACCGAATCGATATTCCCATACATTTCGGGTAATACCAATTAAAAACTAAGGCCATACTAAGTAAAATTACATAATTTAAAAATTACATAAAATAAAATTATGACAATCATAAATAAAATGCAGCATTATAATATGTATGAACATGCCTAATTTTATGCTAAATCGCCTTTAAGGAGCCAATATCGTATATTAAACGGTTTTTACGGATTTGTGTGATTCAACCTTTTAAAATCACAATAAATTACATAAAATCATATTTATGCACAAGTTAATTACCCTAACCTACTTAGGACTCAAAATTAGTCTCCACTAACATATTGAATATAATTAACTTATATTTCTTAAAAATCGTTCATTAGTGGACTCAAAATTACAAAAAAATGCTATAAACTTCAAATAAATCACAAAAATTTCAAATAAATTCAAAATTTAAACTCATGAATATTCTGGAAAAATACCATGACACTCATAATGTTCAAAACATTAGGTTAAAAACATCGAAAAATTATCAAGGAAAAACTATGTTGCAATTTATCGGATTTATCAAATATTATCATAAAAATATGAGAAAAATTATATTTATCAACTTTTCAATTTTAGATCTGAAATAGGTAATAAAATGAAATATGTGACGTTTTTCCTTAGTCATGAAGTATTTTTTAGCAATTATTCACTAATGAAAGTCACTATTTATGCAATTTTTCATCAAAAATTCATAAATCATGTATAAAGACTTCATTATAGCCTATTATTTTACATAGATCTTGAAAAATTGCATATGACAACATACTAAATTTCTATGACCAGATTCGAAATTTATCACATATTAACCTATGTTTCATTTAAATTCGATGTTTATCATGAAAAATCCATATTTCGAGCATAAGAACTCATAAAATTATGAAAATTTACAGGTCATCTAAAACTAATATATGTGAAAACATATCCAAAAACCACTAAAAAAATCGAAGTTTAGCTAATTTTAGTCCAAAAATGACATTTTATCATAAAAATCACATTTTTAATGCCATTATTATATAAAATGAACAATAAAAAATCCATAAATTAACCAAAATATCCTAAATAAATTTTAGGATCAGAAGCTTTAACATGCATAATTGATTTCGTGGTATATCATAATAAGCACAAATTTATAAGTTTTATATGTTAATCGTATAAGTCGGAAAAACTATAACCGATTTGCATGCAAACAACCTAAGGCTCTTGATACCGCTTGTTAGAAATCAATATCTCAAAATACTCAACATATTCTTATATGTTCCATTTAATTTAGTCATAAAATTAATTAGATCTTATACATGCAAACATAAGTAAATATTAATGAAAAATCATCATTCTTACATTGATATTTCGGATCAAAGGGCACAAGTAAGATCTCCTTCATACTTATTCTTGAGCACTCCTAAAATGGAAGAACAAATGATTCAAGTATAGAATCCCTCCCAAGGAATAATACCCAAGGCAACCTCTTAATAAAATTAATATTATTGATACTAGAACAATATTAATTTAAATAAAATTGACCCAAAAATTGTTTTGGTCTCTTAATTTTCGGTTAAGAGAAAGAGAGAAGGAGGAAGAATTTTTTTTATCTCTCTAAAACTCTATTTTTAGATGGTAGAATGAATGAATATTACACTAACTATTGAAGTAGTGTATTAGGTAAATTATAGAGAAAAAAACCCATGGTTTTCTCTATGACAAAACCGGGTAGGGGGAGGGGTGGTGATGGCCAATGCATGAGCAAGATGTTCTTCACAAAAGGCACTAGGTATGCATGGCTAGGTTTAGGAAAAATGATTATGTTTTCCACTTAATTAATCAACATAATATTTTTCCTAATACTCTCACTAATTCGGTCCATTTAAGATAAAATGGATTCCATTTTATCTTTGTCAATTTGTCAATTTGTCACATGTCACAAGTCATGTAAAATTGTTATGCATTTTTAACATATTAAAAATCAACGCATTAATAAAAATACGTCATATACAAAATCTACTTAGTAATTCATAATTACTTGTACCAAAATAATTTACCAATTATAAATCACAACATCTTGTATTTATAATAAATTATTCATTCAGTTCAATTGCTTCCGTAAACAATAATTTCATCTAAGCAATAAAACAATTCGATTACTTAGACCGTATCTCATTTAATCAAATTACAATGAGACACGTAAATATTACTTCCAAAATCGTCCGTCAATTTCAAGTAATTTAATTAACCCGTATCGTCATACGATCAATTAAATAATCAATTAAGAGTGTTACCCTTTAGGTATGACCTAAGGGGATCAACCGATCACCACCGTCGCACGACGGTAATGTCAAACTCTAGTCAGCCAATCATTACCGATATGTTTGGACCAGTTGACAGTAAAATATTACTTCCCAGTTGTATTCTTAAAATGAAACTTAAACATGTGATCATCATGATCGACAGTTGTGATCGCATTATTGTCGGAGGACACATATTCCAACATTTAGGTGAACCGTTGTTAATGAACAAATTTACAACGGTTGTAGGTGAACCGTTGTTAATGAGTATTATGTAGCAGCAATCTTGATTACTGACTGATCTATGGAGTTCAAAAAATGGAAGCAAATAAAACAAGCATAACTCAACACTTTCAAAATGATCATTTCATTTAATTTTAAACTAAATACATTACAACATTTATCAGAAATCAAAAGATGTATATTAAGCCAGAACAACCCCGGTTAAGAGTATACCGCTAACTTCCGGGTCATTGGCTTTATATTTTGCAATAACAGATTAGATATATGCAAGGACACGACTTGCATGTGGAGATAAGGTTGGAAGAGTAGAACTCAACATATCTCTCGCTGCAGCTAAGTTGCGAGTAATAGGCCGTCGAGGGTATGAAGATGATAATGATGATGAGGCTTGGTTGACAAGCCGAACTGCTTCACGCCTCTTAATCCAATAATTTCGTTGATGTTCAAGGGATGCTTTGATTAATAGGTGTTGATCGACGGGAAGCCCGGCGAGAACCTTCCCATCATCTGCAATCGTTTGTGTACGTCATTCTTCGTTGTTGATAAAATTAGGGTTCATTGCCATGTTGTTTCAAATTTGTGTAATGGGGATGAAATATTGTGATTTGATTAATGGATGTTAGTAAAGGATGCTTTAACATTTATAGTCACATTTATAATTTTTTTCAAAACCGTTGGTAATTAATTCCTAAACGTTAATTACCTAATTAATGTAAAAGTTGACTTATTAACAAATATTTTAAACCTACGTAATTTGCAATAAATAATTATAAAATAAAATACTCTACCACGCATATATTCAAGAAAAACACAGTCATAACAAGGAATTAAAAGACGCGCGGTTTCAACAACTTCAATTAGATTAATAATAATTAATCAACATAATCATCTTGTAATTCCCCTGCGATTGAGATAAATATTGGGAATTCAATATTAGGATTATTAGGAGGCACTTGTTCCGCCTTCCATGAAAGAGACACAGTGTCAATATAGTGCTGATATGTTCTTAATAGATTAAAGTCACAATCGGTTGCAATCCATAAATATTGCGCTTATAACACATTATCTGTATAATAATTTTTCCTCCCAGCAGCATGATCCTCGTATCTTGTCTGGAGTTTTCTCGTTTGACAAAAAGAGTCCAGCTTCTTCCCAAAACCTTCAAACTCGATTATTGCGTAACTTAGAAAACCACGAAGTTTAGTCTAAGCTGGGTGAACCTTTTTAACGTTCGTATAACCACCTTGACGAAGCATATCTCTCATCCAAGTATGACTTCTCGAAAAAGCCTTACCATTGTCATCATATTTGATTGGAAGGTTGTGTATAATACAGGTAATAGGATGGACATAGCGAGTATTTGATTGTGATTCGGCGGGTGTAGAAGACGACGATGACATGGTAATCGAAGTGTGATATTTTTAATTAAATTATAGGCTATGATTAAGTGAACTTTGAATTGATAGATGGTTAATTGATCACATTATAAGTGATATTTATAGGAAAATATGTATGCATGTGTGAATATAATAATGAACAGATAGTAATAATGGTCAAACAAAACAATGCATGCAACGGTTCATTATTTATCATACATGCATTGGTTAAATATTAAACATTGAAAAAAACATTAAAACGGTTATTTTTAACCCGTAAATGATAAATACCAACGCGTATAGAGGAACCGTTCTTTCATAATAGAAAATGATAACGGATACAAGAAACCCGTAGCTATAACATAACAACGGGTACCCAAAATCGTTCCTGGTGTTAATTTAGTAACGGTTTTCAAAACGTCGTTTTCTTACACTGGTAACGGTTGTCTAACAACCGTTGATAAGGGTGATTCTATAACGAATTTTTGGAAACCGTTAAACGTTTTTTTTATAACGGTTTGTTAAACAACCTGTCACATTATAATGACAACGGTTTTCAAGGAAAACCGTTATTCTTATTAGCGCGGTCTAGGTTTTCGCCAATATTTGGAAAACGGTAATCTACGCGTCGTTATTATATGTATTAAACCGTTGTGATATGCTCGTTATTGATGGTCAGATTTTGCGTAGTATATTGGTTGACGATGATGATAGTCCGACTTTTTCTTTTAAAAGTCCACCTAATGTCATTCCAATTGAAAATTTAGAGACTCATGTCAACGAAAATGACGTTGTAGTAAATGACACACTCACCATAGCTGATGTTGGGCCCGTTTGTAATGAAAAGGATGAGGTTTTACCCGAGACCTTAGACACCTTTGAAAATCCTTTCAAAAGGGATTTAGTTGACCCAATTGAGAAATATGGAGGACTTAGTGATTTTCATTTAAAGGATAAGTGGGATGAAACCCCCATTTTTGATGAGTCCTACCACTTGGAGTTTTCATACCACCAAATTGAGACCGTTCATGATTATAATATTTGCACCAACGATTTATTTTATGGTCTTAAGCATGATGCTCCTTCTCTTGCTGACGAGTGGAGTACGATGGTTCTATTTGAAATCTCTCATGGGCATTTTGATAAGATTAATCCTTTCTTGCCTTTGATCTTTCGAGCTTATATCTTATCATTTTCTTACATATGCTTGTGTATTGCTCATGCGTGGCAATATGATCAACTTTTAAGGGCGTTGACATGCTTTTTAGAGGACAGTGGATTTTCATTTCGGGAAATTTTTTTAATTATGCTTTTTGAGACAATTTACAGATTTTGGACAATCGCAATTTCAATTAGGGTGTAGTAGTTAGCACAATAAGACATTTAGTTTGCTTTAGTTTTTAGTAGCTTGTCTTTTGCAGGTACTTTGCTACTTGGATTGGATCTTACCCCGTTTTCAAGCTAGCTTGGGAGGGGGTTCTACACTTTAATATGCTTTCTTTCCTTCCATGTTTTCTGCATGTGTCATCCCATCTCCCCTTGTTGGGTGTCCTTATTTGTTTTACACATTGAGGACAATGTGTTGTTCTAGCTTGGGGAGGGATTTAGTGAGTCTAGTTATGGGAAATCTAAAAAACTACAAATTTTAAAATTGAAATTTTTTTATGAAACGTTGGTTGTTGTGTTCACCGTTTGTCTTATGCATAATGTCATCTTTCCTTGCATTTCCCTTATTATAAGATAATGAATCACGCATTTTACGGGTTTGCTTACATGGGGATGTCTTGACATAGTGGGTGAGGGATGGATTTTGGACAAAGTAGACTTGATCTTGACATTGGTAAGCTACATAAATGGTAAGGTAGAGCCTCCAAAAAGGCCGGTGTATCTTTACCCGCTCTCATTCAGGTGTGTGTAGTTTCTCCTCTTGGTGTGCTTTACATCAAAATGCACAAGTATGGCATTGGTTCCTTATTCTTAGACATGCTACGATAGTTTGTACATGAAGCCTTCTTGTTATAATTTCTCACATGCATCACCTATTATTGAGCCTTTTCTCATTATATGCTACCTCATATTTCTAGCTACATACCAAAATGCCTACCTTGTTGAGCTAGTAACCATCTTGGTGAGTATAGGGTGCTTTTGTGAGGTTGATGATTTTGACGGGATTACTAACTCCCGTTGTATTGTGAAAGAAAAGTGAGAAAGGAAGAAGAAGAAGAAAAATGAATTGGAAAAAAATGAAAGAAATCAAGAAAGATGAAAAGAAAAGAAATGAAAAGAAAAAAAGTTTTGATGAAAAAGAGAAAGAAAAAGAGATGAGATTGATCTTCCATAGTTTATGAAGAAATTGAGTTGAAAAGTTCATTTTGTGTTGTAAAAGTTTTTAATTTGGGTCATATGTTGCTTTGGTCCAATGGGTTATTGCTATAAGATTGGTATTAGGTTATTTAGGCACTCTTTGCTCGTTTGGATGGTTGATTAGCTCGGCCTTTAACTCCACATATCCAAACTCGTTTGTTCACTTTTTACTCATTACCCCTAGCCTCTTTTATCTCTTCTCTTGGCTTCTATTTGTGCATTCTTGTTAGCATTGTCTTGTTGATTTGGATTGTATACCATACTAGATTGCGGGCGTATTTTCTTGAGTCGTAGATAGGAGAGTGTCATTCACATTTAATTTGCCTTGTTCATAATATGAGTGTGAGTGTTTTCGTGTAAGGTGTCCGATGTCAATAAGATCACGCAAGAGTTGAAATGTCCATGTGAAGTCCTTTATGCTACGCCGTCATATAAATCACATCCACGTTGTTGCATTTTCCCTATGCCCATGTTGTTTTGGGATTTGATTCATTGTACTTTAAAGTTACTTGACGGGAATTTAATTTGCAAGGGATGATTGTTGCTTATACCCTTGTCCTTGTCATACATTATGTTTTGTTCTTGCTTGAGGACAAGCAAGGGTTTAGCTTGGGGGAGTTTGATAAGTCCATTTTATATATACTTTAACTCCCTATTTTAGCTCGGTTTATTTGATTATTGCACTTCTATTAATGTGTTTATGAGTTAATTCTGTGTTCTAGTTGTGTTTGCTTGTTTTCATTGCGTTTTTTAGGAAATTAAGCTTTTAGTAGCTTTTTCCCATCAAAGTAGCAAGCACATGAGTTCACGAGGCTAAAAAGACTAAGCATGACCTCAGAAGGGTATTTAGGTAATTTCCAAGCCCGAGTAAGAAGTATGAAGCTTGGGTTGATATGCAAAAGGATCATACAAAATAAAGCGCAAAAGAGAGGTCCAAGTTCATGTGGAGAATGCTAAGCTTAGGATCCCTTCTTATGCTTAAAGACGGAGGAATTATGAAGCATTAAGACGTAGCTTTGGATTCCTTGGCAAATTAAAGACGGAATTAAGAGAATTAATCAAGAATCCCACGATCCCGATCGGGGTGTGGTGTCCCCAATCGGGGTTAGCTTCCCCTTGAATGTTTACGTTTCATCTTTCACTCCTATATAAAGGGTGTTGATCCGGGACCTCAAACACACTTCTTACACACCTGTTACACTATTTTCTTACTCTTATTTCCATCCTTAGATTAGTTTTAGAATAGGTTAGATTTCTTTTATGTTATTTACATTTCCTTTAGCAATTCAATATTGTATTAAATTTCCATTCAAGCACTTTTTCTTCAATTTCAAGTATCATTTCCAATTATTAAGGTAATTCTATTTCTTGTATTCTTCTATTATCTCCCTTGTCATTTCCATTATCAATTAGTTATTATGATCACATTATCATTTTTCATTAGTTTAATTTACATTATGCAAGAGTAGTTAAATTTGTCTAGGGAATAAGGGAAACCATGCATAAGTAGTTCTTGCAATTGTTGAATTAGGATGTTATAATGGCGTTTCATTGTTTCTTTCACATGTTTGCATTGTATTGTTAGTCTTTGATTGTTGGCCACTATCATAGATTAATTTGTCAATTCACTTTTATAAGTCGAGAGGCACGAAATTGAATTAGACAAAGCATGTTTTAGTAGACGACCTAGCCATAGCGAGAGCTCGTTAGGACCCGTTCTATGGTTTAGAATAAGGCCGAGAGGTGGTTGTCTTTAAGCCTAAATAATTTAACAATTTTATCAACTCCTACGTTTAACTTGAGCATTTACATAATTTGCATGTGTGACCCGACCTCCCTAGACTATTCCTTTATTATTGTTTTATCACAAGTTTACCAACCAAACCAAGCAATCATACATTTACCGACCTTGATAAAATTCACCCCATAACAACTTATATAGCAACTCCCGTCTCCTTGTGTTCGACCCCTATTGCTACATTCATTTGTGTCTAGGGTATTTATCTTTTATTAGGTTGCGACATCATATCACTCAGAGCCAGGTCAGTAGCTAGGTACGCAACATAGGTCAGCCACATCAATACCCTCCACCCTTACATGTATTTCAAATAAATAGGGAGTACCTTGTTCACCCAAGAGGTATCTACTCTCCAACTCTCTAAGTTATTACTTTCTGTCACTATAATTTGTTGGCATTAATGACCCCTCAAGAAGAATTTGGTCTTCCTAATTAAGTGTGAAGTAAGGAACTAATTTATGCGTCAGAGGGGCTTTTCTCAAAACCACCCAAAACTAGGTTTATACTATTTTTCGCGTGATAGAAAGGAGAGGAGGAACACAGTAACAACTTCACGTCCACACCAAAATCAACCAATCAAATTGTAACACCCCACTTACCAATGAGCCTTAACAATACCTTCTATAGTAAATAAGGACGTTACCACATCGGTTGCCCAAGGTAACGTATATCAAATTGGCAATAAAAGAACAATTATAGCTTTATTATTATAAACTAGTTAAGCTGTTACAAGTCCAAACCATACATCCAGCTACAGCGGTAAAAACAAACTAAAGTGAGGCCATCTGAAGTAAATGGTATTAACGGGGACACTGTAATACTCCGTATTTTATATGACTAATTAAGACGGGTTATATCGAGTTATTACGCTAAGCTATCTAATCGTGTTGATATCGTAAGATCGAGTTATTCGTAGACTTGTTGAGACGGGTTTAAGTGAACGAAGTCACGTTAGATAGCCCATTTACCCAATCACGTTACCCATGACCCATCTACCGTCTAACCTACTTTAACCTAATTTTTACCCTAGCTCTACAAAACACTCCTCTCTCACCCGCCTCCCTCACTTCGACGGCACACATTTTCACAATCACACAAATCGAGAGGGAGAGATTGAACGTGGGTAGTGACGGCGCAGCAGGGAAGAGCATAGGGTGGTTGTCGACGCTTTGAGGTGGCCTTAGTGGTGGTTTACGTGGCAGATTAGGTAAGCAGTCACCCTTTCTTTTCCATTTTGTCGTTTGTCGGGTTGTAGTTGTTGTCACCGCGTGTCACAGGGAGGTGACAATGGTGGTTGGTGTCGGGGAAATTGTATTGGGTGGTTTGAGTCGCCCCTATTGGTGGCGGTTAGGGAGGTTTTAGGCGGTGGGAATGGCGGTAAGAGGCGTTATCGACAGGGACAATCAAACGGGTTTAAACAGGGGTTTTCAGGCGGGTTTAGACGATTAGAATTGGGGTGGCGCCACCGTGGACTCGGGGAGGTCGAACGCAGCGATGCCACGGCGTACGTGTGCGTTGTTTGACGGCGAAGCGAGTGGTGGTGGTAGCATAGGATGATGTTGACGACGGTGGTGGCTATAGGGTTGCAAGGGAAGGTCATTGGTGGCGGCAACCCCGATAAAGCGGTGTGTCGGGGCTATTGGCGGCCCCACAGTTCGACTCGCCGGCAATGATCGACCAGTCGTTGGGTCGGTTGTCGGCGGTTGGGTCGAATCGGGAACGGGCCTGGTGGTTGTCGTGGTGGTTCAGGGCGCGCGTGAGGGGTTCTGGCGAGTGTGAAGTCACGGGTTGTGGGAGTCGGGTTGTTAGGGTTGTTCAATGTTTGATTCGGTTTTTCTTAATCGTATAATTCGTAATCTTTTATTTATCGTATTAGTTATTTAATTTATTTCCCGAGTCATTTAAATAATTAGAGACGGGTTTTGAGTCGGGTTGGTTAAAATGGAAACTGCTATATCGGGGAAGTTTCCATTTAAGGAAACTTTCCATTTTAGGAAGTTTCTATTTTTAGTAACCTTCTATTTTGGGAACGGGAATAGTTAAGTAATCATTTATGATTTATTAATCTTTCAGAGGGCGAATTTGTTATGGAATATTATTGAGCATCTGTCCATTTGACTGCAGTACTGAGGTAGGGGAATACACTGATTGAGTTCTTACGATTATAAAAGAGTTGGCATGTTCGGTGATTATATGACATATCTGTTTATCTTATTTATGTCGTTGAGCATTATTGTTTCATATGTTTTATACATTTCTTATGCATTGGAGTTGGAGTTGGAGGAGATGAGATTATCGTGATTAAGGCCCAGGCGGGTTCTGCAGGACTTGCTCTGGTGTCCTCGCTACTGGTTAGCCGTATATCGACGATGGTCGATTTGTATAGTCTGCCGGGGATCGGTATGGCTGGGCGTTCCGGGGATGTGTGTGATGGAGTTGAGATTGGAGGATCATATCATTGCATTCTTTATTATATCGTATTACCTACTCAACCTCGCGGTTGACCACCGTGTATTCGTGTACGCCCGTGATGATCCATTTCTGGGAGCGATTGACGAGTTGTTGAGACATATGGAGTTGGCGGGGAGAGTATGGATCACCCGACTTAGAGCTAGCCCACTTTTATTTCGGTTTAGCTATCGACTTTATTTTCGGTTTTGAGACATGTTCCATTTGAGTTGTAAACATTTATAACTTTCAATTTAAAGTCTTTTTATTTTTCCTTTGTTATCTCTTGCCTCGGGTTTCGAGATGGTAACACCCTTCTTTATCTGAGGAGTCCTAGTCCAGGCCCTTAAATAAATGGGGGTGTTACAAAGTGGTATCAGAGCGAACGATCCTCAGGCCTAAACCAATGAATCCAATGAACATAGGAAGAGTCTAAATAAAATGAACCCCCGGGATAGAACTGTTAGGAGCACACTAAAGGTAAGGGATGAGTTAGGGGCCCTCTCACACCGAACCATTGGCCCTCTCAGTTTGACCCGGGAACCCTGAGTGTATATGAGAGAAAGGGTAGAAAAGTTGCATGATGTTGAGCATGAATTCATATATCGTTGCCTAAGTGTTAACTGATTGATATATTAATTGTTGCATAAAAGAGTTGATGGGAGGTTGTGGCATAATACTTTGCATGTTTTAAAGTTGATTCATACTTATATCTCTATAAAGTTTGTGTTAGAAGGCTATGTCTAGTGATATGCGGTTATATGATCCCTAAACCATGCTAGGTAAACAAGTAGGGTAAGAAGTGATAGAATTGGCTAGAGTTGCCAATGTGATTTTGTGTTGCAGCTAATTGCTAAAATTTTCTTATAGTCATGCCTCCAAGAAGGAACACAGCTGTAAACATCACCCAGGCAGAGTTAGATCAGCTACGGGCTGAGAATGAGGCCCTAAAGGCCAAAAGAATTGAACCTGCTAAGATGAGTACCACAATGGCGAGGCATAATCCTACCATCTTCACTGGGGAAGGGGAATCTCACTTGCTGGGTGAGTGGTGTCGGGAATTCACCAACCTTTTCGAGCTGATTGCTTGTCCGGAGGAGCTGCAAGTGGACCAGGCTGCCCACTATCTTAGGGCCACGGCTGGAGAATGGTGGATCAGGAACAAGGCGGAGATCCGACATGTTGCTAGGGACATCGAGGAGGGTTATGTGTCTTGGTTAGAGTTCCAAGCGATACTGACGGACCAGTTCATGCCGAGTTCGGGAAAGCTAAGCTCGGGAGGATTTTGATACATTTCGGATGACGAGAGGATATGACAAAGGACACTTATCACGGAAATTCCATTGTTGGCTTCATACATCGACGAATTTGCTAGGGATGAGACCATGTTGGCTATGAGGTTTGAGAGGGGACTGACGGTGGATATCAAGAAGAGGCTCACGGCGGTTCCACCTACCACCGTTCGGGACATCTACCCGAGGGGCTGGTGTCTTTGTGAGAGACTCTCCGAGCGGATCAAGGAGGATAAGAAAGGAAAAGCGAGAAGAGGAAGCCGGAAACTGTCGGTGATAATATCTTTGGGGCCAAGAAGCGAGACCAGGCAAGTTCGGTGGATACTCCACCAATAGTGCTCCTGGGGATGAGGAATCAAAGCGGAGGCGATTCTGAGAGGTGCTAGTAGTGGAGGTAATGTGCCCAGGGTCACCTGTTATGGGCGTCGTGGAAAGTTGGGACACAAGAAGTGGGAATGCGAAGTTCGGAGGAAACCAAGTCGGGGGTTTCCTGGACACCTACATCTGGATACGACGGATCTCGTACAAAATGGGATCGGGGTACAACAACTACCGTGCTCCTAACACTGGCTATGGAGGAAGTGCCCGATCCGGGGCAAGTAATGTGATTATCAAGGAAGCTACAACAACTATCGAACCGTAGCCGGAAAAACCAGGCCCGGGGGCGGTAACTTCCGAGGAATCGAACGAGGGGAGCAAGCAACCCATTACCGCTTCATCGAGTCAGTCTGGAGCTAAGTCCAGTGGCAAGCTCTTTGCCATGGGAAAGGAAGCAGCAAAGGAGGATGCCCATGTCGTGACTGGTACATTTCTTGTCAATTCTAAACCCACATTCGTGTTATTCGATTCTGGTGCCACACATTCATTCATATCTAGGGAGCATGTTAGAGCCTTGAAACTTACTGCATATGATAGAGTCGTTGATTCTGTTATAGTACCCTCCGGAGAGTCTGTGTCTTGTGATAGGATTTATACTAGTGTACCTATTCAGATTGGGGAGGTTGTCTTTCACTGTGACCTTATGGAGTTTCCATTGGGTGGTTTCGAGGTGATTCTAGGGATGGATTGGTTGGGAAAGTACAAAGCTTTCATTGACTGTTACCAAAAGAAAAGATCACTGAGAGGACCCAAGGGAGTCAGAGTAACCTACAAGGGATACATGGTAAAACCCAGAGTCAAATTTATTTCTGTAGATACCCTAAAATTGAGTCTGAGGAAGGGAGACCAGTTGATCTTGTGTCAGATGTGGGATAGAGAGTCTGAGACCCCTAGGATTTCTGAGATACCTGTGGTGAGAGACTTTGAGAGGGTATTCTCGGAAGAGATTCCTGGGCTACCACCTAGGCGCGACGTTGACTTTTCCATTGATCTAAAGCCGGGAGCTGGACCTATTTCTAAGCCACCATATCGTATGGGACCGAAAGAGATGGAAGAATTGAAGAAGCAATTGGATGAATTGGCTGAGAAGGGATATATTCGACCGAGTGTTTCACCTTGGGGAGCACCTGTGCTATTTGTCAAGAAAAAGGATGGAAGTTTGAGGTTGTGTGTGGATTACCGAGAGTTGAATAATGTGACTATCAAGAACCGTTATCCATTGCCAAGGATCGATGATTTGTTTGACCAATTGAGTGGAGCTGGAGTGTTCTCGAAGATTGATCTGAGGTGGGGTTATCACCAACTGAGGATAAAGAACGAGGATATTCCTAAGACTGCATTCAGAACCAGATATGGACACTATGAGTTCGTGGTCATGCCCTTCGGATTGACCAATGCGCCAGCTGTGTTTATGGACCTAATGAAGCAGGTGTTCAGTCCTTATCTGGACAAGTTCGTGGTTGTGTTTATCGATGACATATTGGTTTACTCCAAAAATGAGGAAGAGCACGAGGAGCATCTAAGGATAGTACTGAGAACCTTGGCAGAGAATCAGTTGTATGCCAAATTGAGTAAGTGCGAGTTCTGGTTGAAGAAAGTTGCCTTTCTGGGGCATGTGATTTCCAAGGAAGGGGTGTCAGTGGATCCTAGCAAGATCGAGGCTGTGACTAGATGGCAGAGCCCAAAGAATGTGGGCGAAATTCGAAGTTTCTTGGGACTAGCTGGATACTACAGGAGGTTTATCAAAGATTTTTCGAAGATAGCAAAACCATTGACATCACTAATGAGGAAAGAGAACAGGTTTGTCTGGGATGAGAGTTGTGAGAAGGCTTTCTTGACCCTCAAAGAGCGCCTAACCACAGCTCCTATCCTTGCTTTGCCAGATGGGAATGATAACTTCGAAGTATATACTGATGCTTCCAAGAAAGGGTTGGGGTGTGTTCTGATGCAGAACGGGAAGGTAATCGCTTACGCTTCTCGACAATTGAAGACCTATGAGGAGAACTATCCTACCCATGACCTGGAGTTGGGAGCCGTAGTGTTTGCTCTCAAGTTGTGGCGACATTATCTCTATGGAGCGACTTTCAAGGTATTTTCTGACCACAAGAGTCTGAAGTATATCTATACTCAGAAGGAGCTGAACATGAGACAGAGGAGATGGATCGAGTTGATTGGTGACTATGACATGGACCTACTCTATCATGAAGGGAAGGGGAATGTCGTAGCTGATGCTTTAAGTCGGAAGTCTATCCATGCCCTGATCAGTGCCAGATCCAGGGTGAGGATGTTGGGTGAGCTAAGGAAGATGGGGATTTACATGATCCGACGAGGCGAGACCATTGGAGATATGATTTGAGCGAGTTGTACGAGGAGATTCGAGAGTTACTGAAAGAGGATGCTAGAGTTCGAAATGGCGCGTGTAGTGGAACAGCAGTGTAGAACCTTACTCTAAATTCAGTATTCATTCAGATGGGAGCTTGAGGTTTGGACAGAGGTGGTGTGTGCCGACTAATGAGGAACAAGAGGAAAATTCTTCCGAGGCACATGCTACTCCTTATTCTGTACATCCTGGAGGGGATAAGTTATACAAGGACCTCAAGAAGACGTTTTGGTGGCCTAATATGAAGAAGGAAGTTGCTGAGTTCGTGTCTCGATGTTTGACATGCCAGAGAGTGAAGGGTGAACACAAGAGACCGCAGGAGAAGGTTCAGCCGCTAAATGTTCCAGAGTGGAAGTGGGAGAGTATATCCATGGACTTCATCGTTGGGTTGCCTCGGACTCAGAGAGGTAACAACATGATTTGTGTGATCGTCGACAAGTTTACCAAGTCAGCTCACTTTATTCCCATGAAAGATACTTGGAGTAAGGCTGAGTTGGCTAAGGCTTATGTTCAGTACGTGGTAAAGTTGCATGGTGTGCCTAAAGATATCGTTTCCGACAGAGATTCCGTGTTTCTATCCAAGTCTTCGGGCAGAATTGCGAGTCATTGATGGGTACTCAACTGAAGATGAGCACCGCTTTTCATCCTGCTACTGACGGTCAGACAGAGAGGACTATTCAGACCCTCGAGGATATGTTGAGAGCTTGTGTTCTAGAGTTTGGCGGATCTTGGGAAGACAGACTGGGGTTGATCGAGTTTTCTTACAACAACAGTTATCACGCTAGCATTGGGATGGCTCCATTTGAGGCTCTTTATGGTAGGAAATGCAGGAGTCCCGTGTGTTGGGATGATCGATCCGACGCTGTCGTTTTGGGGCCGAGATGATTCAGAGATGGTTGAACAGTGCAGATTATTAGGCAAAAGATGAGAGCTTCCCAGGACAGACAGAAGAGCTATGCTGACACTAGGAGGAGTGACATTTCTTTCGAGGTGGGAGAGAAGGTACTACTCAAAGTGTCGCCGATGAAGGGAGTTATGAGGTTCGGGAAGCGAGGAAAGCTGAGTCATAAATTCATTAGACCTTATGAGATATTGGACAGAGTTGGAGAGGTGGCATACTGTTTAGCTTTGCCACCAGCGTTAGCCAGAGTTCACAATGTCTTTCATGCTTCTCAGTTGCGGAGGTACTTGAGCGATCCATCACATGTGTTGAGTCCTGAGGTGATCGAGGTGGATGAGCAGTTGTCCTATCTGGAGACACCTAAGGAGATTTTGGACAGGAAAGTGAGGAAGACCAGGAATGGAGAGACAGCTTTGGTGAAAGTCTTGTGGACTAACCACAATGTTGAGGAAGCTATATGGGAGACTGAGCTTTCCATGAAGGAAAGCTGTCCACACCTATTTACATGAGGTAAGTTCCGGCACGTAACTTCCTTTTTAGGAGGGTAGAATGTAACATTTTGTTTTATTGACCTAAATCCATGAGTTATCTACATTAGAAAATCTGTTTTGGTACCCACATCGATGCTTGGAGGTTGATAGATGAGCGAACTTTGGGACGAAGTTCATTTTAAGAGGGGAAGACTGTAATACTCCGTATTTTATATGACTAATTAAGACGGGTTATATCGAGTTATTACGCTAAGCTATCTAATCGTGTTGATATCGTAAGATCGAGTTATTCGTAGACTTGTTAAGACGGGTTTAAGTGAACGAAGTCACGTTAGATAGCCCATTTAACCAATCACGTTACCCATGACCCATCTACCGTCTAACCTACTTTAACCTAATTTTTACCCTAGCTCTACAAAACACTCCTCTCTCACCCGCCTCCCTCACTTCGACGGCACACATTTTCACAATCACACAAATCGAGAGGGAGAGATTGAACGTGGGTAGTGACGGCGCAGCAGGGAAGAGCATAGGGTGGTTGTCGACGCTTTGAGGCGGCCTTAGTGGTGGTTTACGTGGCAGATTAGGTAAGCAGTCACCCTTTCTTTTCCATTTTGTCGTTTGTCGGGTTGTAGTTGTTGTCACCGCGTGTCACAGGGAGGTGACAATGGTGGTTGGTGTCGGGGAAATTGTATTGGGTGGTTTGAGTCGCCCCTATTGGTGGCGGTTAGGGAGGTTTTAGGCGGTGGGAATGGCGGTAAGAGGCGTTATCGACAGGGACAATCAAACGGGTTTAAACAGGGGTTTTCAGGCGGGTTTAGACGATTAGAATTGGGGTGGCGCCACCGTGGACTCGGGGGAGGTCGAAACGGCGGTGCCACGGCGTCTGTGTGCGTTGTGTGACGGCGAGCAGAGTGGTGGTGGTAGCATAGGATGATGTTGACGACGGTGGTGGCTATAGGGTTGCAAGGGGAGGTCACAGTGGCGGCAACCCCCGATAGCGGTGTGTCGTGTCGTTGGCGCCACCCTGGTTCGACTCGCCGGCGGCAGTCGACCAGGTTGGGGTCGGTTGTCGGCGGTTGGGTCGAACTGGGAACGGGCCTGGTGGTTGTCGTGGTGGTTCAGGCGGCGCGTGAGGGGTTCTGGCGAGTGTGAAGTCACGGGTTGTGGGAGTCGGGTTGTTAGGGTTGTTCAATGTTTGATTCGGTTTTTCTTAATCGTATAATTCGTAATCTTTTATTTATCGTATTAGTTATTTAATTTATTTCCCGAGTCATTTAAATAATTAGAGACGGGTTTTGAGTCGGGTTGGTTAAAATGGAAACTGCTATATCGGGGAAGTTTCCATTTAAGGAAACTTTCCATTTTAGGAAGTTTCTATTTTTAGTAACCTTCTTTTTTGGGAACGGGAATAGTTAAGTAATCATTTATCATTTATTTATCTTTCAAAGGGGCGAATTTGTTGTGGAATATTATTGAGCATCCTCCATTTGACTCAAACGATCGAGGTAGGGGAATACACTGATTGAGTTCTTACGATTATAAAAGAGTTGGCATGTTCGGTGATTATATGACATATCTGTTTATCTTATTTATCTCGTTGAGCATTATTGTTTCATACGTTTTATACATTTCTTATGCATTGGAGTTGGAGTTGGAGGAGATGAGATTATCGTGATTAAGGCCCAGGCGGGTTCTGCAGGACTTGCCCTGGTGTCCTCAGCTACGAGCTGGTATATCGACGACGGTCGATTTGTATAGTCTGCCGGGATCGGTATGGTCAGGCGTTCCGGGGATGTGTGTGATGGAGTTGAGATTGGAGGATCATATCATTGCATTCTTTATTATATCGTATTACCTACTCAACCTCGCGGTTGACCCTGTGTATTCGTGTACTCCTGTGATGATCCATTTACTGGGGAGCAGATTGACAGGTTATTGAGACATATGGAGCTGGCAGGGGAGAGAGCATGGATCACCTGACTTAGAGCTAGCCCACTTTTATTTCAGTTTAGCTATCAGACTTTATTTTCAGTTTTGAGACATGTTCCATTTGAGTTGTAAACATTTATAACTTTCAATTTAAAGTACTGTTTATTTTTCCTTTGTTATCTACTGCCTCGGGTATCCGAGATGGTAACACCCTTCTTTATCTGAGGAGTCCTAGTCCAGGCCCTTAAATAAATGGGGGTGTTACAGACACACTCCCTCGATGAGTACTAGCTAAGCTTCCAGCTATCAATACAGCTGATAAAAGTATCTACTCACCATTTCCCGACATTATCAAATGGATCACAGCAGACACAAACACACACACACACACACACACACACACACACACACACACACACACACACACACACACACACACACACACACACACACACACACACACACACACACACACACACACACACACACACACACACATACTCAGAGATTCAGTAACGGACAACAACCAAGAGTAACAAGATATACTACAGAACTCCACTTGTACACGCATATACTAGCCATCGTCAACTCTGACCACCATAGTATCAATTGGCTCTCATCGCAACGAGTAGCCTTTCCAGGTTACCCATCGCAACAGGTAACCCACCCCGGCTAGTGGTAGACCGCAACCTAGCCACCAAAAACCCCGCTCATCGCAACAACCGAACCCAGATCATTAATGTGCATATCCCCCTTGTGACGGGAGCCACAAGGGGGGAACATGGAGGTGAAGACCATCTCCCGACAATGGCTTCACAATCAACACTAGCAATACACAACATTATAATCACAACACCACAATAAGGCAACAAACGTAAATAGTAATGAGTAGGGAAACCCTACCTTTCTCCATAGTAATATCAACAATCACGTCAAAGCTTAGCAAGTATTAACATCATCACCTACAACATTGATTATGCCCTATTATTACACTATTTGAATCGAATTAATTGATTAACAAGTATTCACCAACTTACCACAAGGATAGCTAGACTCCGATGGTGAGAAAGGTCCGACTCAATGAATCCGTGCCTATGCTACGCCCTTCCCGAAACACGATTCGTGTTGAGGGTCAAAGAGATGGTGAGGGATGAAGGGATATGGGGGGGGGAGAGAGAGAGAGAGAGAGAGAGAGAGAGAGAGAGAGAGGTCTTAGGTTTTAAAATAAATGAGAGTGATTTTATGAAATGTTTTAAGTCACAGCCTCCACGTAACATTAGATTACGCTGTCCACTTGGTCGAGTATGGAACATGGCCCTTATTAGGTCGAGTATTCAGTCTCCAATGCAATATAACTCCCCCCGCTAACTCCCACCAAGGATCCAACGAGGTCAAAAGTCGGTCTACGGGCTTCTAATAAGGCGGGTATTACACAAATTAACTTAGCACATCATTAATCATTATTAGTCTCGTGTACTTGTATACTTAAAAATGGTTTATTTAGATGAAGCAAAAAGAATTATCGGTCTATATAATTGGAATTGGTAATCTACAATGAGGGAATACAACTTCCTTATATAAGAGAGGTAATCCGCCTTAACTTAGAAGAGTAACTAACTTTAACAACTTTCCTAACAATTGTTTGTTGTTTATATTCTAATAAGGTGAAGGGTGGCTTACCAAAAGAGCATTTTCATCACCGGTGTTGGTGTTGATGTCATCTTTGGCCATGGTCGTAACAATTGTGGGAAAGGCAAGTAGAATAGAAGGCAACAAAGAGGAAAACCCTTAGACTACTGATACCATACTCGTAATGTGTTACCATGTATATTAAGTATAGAATATTACTGATGAACACAATATCAAAAATATCTAAAGAGTAAAATATACACACACGAGATATATATATATATATATATATATATATATATATATATATATATATATATATATATATATATATATTGAAAAGATTCAATAACCCTCTAATTAAACTCATTTAATTTATGATCTAAATTACTTTTGATTTAGTCATTACATCTAGTGCATGCAAGATAAAACGAACAAAAGGAAGAAAAATCGATTCCTACTTACATACATGTGAACCGAAATTTGGGCACAAGTGTAGGACTCCTTCCTACACTTGATCTTGAGCTAGAATATATTTGGATGATCCTCCAAAACTTCAAGTATTCATAATGGAATACCTCTTCTAAGTTGCACCAAAACTAACCCAAAAATACTACTAATATTAACTAGATATTGAATAGTATTATCCCTAATTTATAATAATATTACTTGTATTACTACACTAGTAATTAGTGGAAGAGTATTAGTATTTATTGAGAGTTGTAGAGAGAAGTTGTTAAGAACTTTGCATGTAAGAAAAAGCAGTAAGAATGAGCCACCAACAAATGAGTACAAAAGTGCCCCTTATATGGGTACCATACGGCACACCCACATAACAAGTAGAGGTTTTGCTCTTATTTTAATCTTGCATGCAAAAAGTTTGAGTGTAAGAGTAAGAATCATCATTATGGTGTAAGAATCCAATGTCATATGCACATGACTTTGGATGGAAAATTGGACAAAGAAAAAAGTATAATAATACTTTCTAAAACCGGTGGCCATGTGCCATTTTGTCCAATTTTTGATTTTTAACATTTGTCCCACAAATACTTATAAATCATGTGATAAATTATCTTATATAATGAATTATTAATATAATCATTTAATAATTAAATATTATAATTAATCTAATAATATACACCCAACACTTAAGTAGTATACTACTATTATATCAATATATAATGGGTCCCATAATTACTAGTTAGTTAAATTTACAACTCCTTGTAAATATAAATAACTTATTACCTCTACCTCAAAATATTTATAAAACCTCAACTAATTTAGTAACTTAACATTTAATTACTAAATTAAATCTTATTTAATCATATTGCAATAAGCTATACAATTCAACTCACATAAATAAGGGAATAATTAATCTGTATCAAATACAATTAATTAATTATCTATTTGGGTTTCATCCTTTAGGTGTGACCTTAAGGGATCAACTGATCCCCACCATCAAACGACAGTAATGTCAAACTCTAGTTAGCCAATCATTATCGATTAATGTTGATCAGTTGACTATATAATTGAATCATCCCTTACGTATTCTTATTATGAGATTTAATTATGTGATCGCACTATTTTTGAGGACACTTACTCCAACAATCTCCCACTTGTCCGAGACAAGTGTGCGTCACCAATTCTCTAGTCCTATTACAATCTCCCACACAATGCAAGGTGTCTTGCAGGTCGTACTTGCATGTGATCATATCTAGAGTGGTTTCCTCGATCTGGAGAGTAACTGTCTGACCGGAATTATCTACCGTAGATACTTTCCGAGCGTGGCCACGCATTTTCAGTTCACTACTCCTCGAGTGGCCTTGAGATTTCAAATAACCTTGACAAGGGGTGGACAATTCTTATTGCACTATTCCCTTCGTACACCCACAGTTCATCATGACCCAAAAGATGCACACTCACCCCTTTTGACAGAATGGCTTGGGGCAAAAATCAAAGTCAATCAGAAAGTGTGCCGACTTGGGCGAGCAGTCTCTAGTCAAAGAATCGACTCAAAAGAATACTATAATAGCTCTCGCCACGATCAGGCTATATAAATGTTGTCAGAACTCAATAAGCGGTCACTGCCCAACAGAGTGTCTCATACAGTCTGCTTATGTGATCGACTAGTCATCTCTTATGACTTTATGGCACTTGAACTTGCCATCAATCGCATCACACTCTAGTGAGTTGGAGACGTCACCTCATATAAGCAATTAGGGGCCAATACTATGTTAATCCAGTTCACTTTAATAGGGTTCAATATTGTCTCAACAACCTATTTGGATATAACAAAGTAATAAAAGAGTTTGTAATTAAACTCTAACGACGAATGTATTAACACATATGTAAAATTGATACAATATCAATTACTACATAATCTATAATCCGTATTTAATTTTGTATATGGTTGTAAATTTTAACTTAATTGAAATGACATGACTTGTCATGTTAAGCCCTTGAGAAGGCTTTGGTTAGTAAGTCTCAGCAACACTTTGCACTTAACTAACTTTACTATATACTTTTTCCCTTTGTTATGTATAATCTTTATTATAAAAATCTTTTGAGTATATGTGTCTAGATCCAATCTAGACATAGGCTATCTTGCCTTAGAATAGCTCCCACTGTCCTCACAGTGAATGGGATATGATCTTCGGTTATTGGAACGAACTACCATAGTTCCTCCAATTCACAAAACCGAATCCTAATATCATCCCTTCCTTCTTGCATATCTCATTATTGCAAGTGTACTCAATTTCCGTTGTGTATACCTCATTGTTCTACTGCCTAGGACGTTTCTAGCAGATATCTTCCTTAAATAATATAGCCAAGATGGTTCTCTAACCATCCTTATGTGTTTAGAATATGGTTTTTGTGTAACTCCTTGCACATAAATCCATCTCATTTCTAAATGCTTAGCTTCATATCTTTAGTATTTCCTGAGTACTAACTAATTGTAATACTCCGTATTTTAATAATAATTTATAAGAATAATTTATGTAATTTAATGAGTGATTAAATGACATTTCTAATAATAAATACAAGTAAGACGTTAATTAAATAATAAATTAATCGTTCAAGTCGGGAGTTGGGTTTGGCTAATATTTGTGCTTTGGGCTTAGTTGGTAATCGAGTGTTGGACCGTGTGCTATTATGATATGGGCCGAAATTTAGTGGTATAATATGGGTGTGATCGGGTTTTGTATCGGGAAATTTATAATAATATAATAAGGAAATAATAATATATAAAAGTAATAATAATTATATCAATAATGATAATAAGTTATGGCAAATAATAAATTAGTAAGTATTATATGAGGAAATCATAGTTAAGGTAAGGCTAATAATATGTGATAATAATAAGGATATAATTATAATGACAATTCCCATACTAATTAGAATAAGGTAAGTTACATAGTTTCCTAATTGGCCTCGTATTCTCTAAATCTTACACTATAAATACCACCTTAAATCTGAGAAATAATTCATAAATTAAAAGAAGAAGCTTTAGGAGACGGAAGAAGAAGGAATTAACATAAATCAATTAATCAACTCGAGGTAATTATTCATCTTAAATCGGTTTATATTCTTTTCATGCAAGTATCTTTAGATCGATAATACGACTTATATAGACCACCATAGGACTCGGGAATTGGAACTATAGCAACATTGGACTGCCAAGTTTCTAACCTGGCCATTGTTGACCGTCATTGACAGTGGTAGGGTGGTGTTTGGGGCGGCTAAAGGTGGCTGGTCAGGAGGGTTATGCGGGTTGGTCGTGGGGGATTAGAATGAGTAATTGAACCCCTAATTGACCTCGACTTGGCCTGGGTATAGAGGGGTTGTGATAAAGGAAGGTGGTCGGTCATATTGGTGGTGGCGGAATGGGGGCAGGTGGTAGTTTGTGGCGGTGGTGGCGAAAATAGGGGAGGAGGACGTGTTTGGGCAGCCGGTTTTTGGAAGGATTTTTGGTGGTTGTAAGAGGTCTGGGTTGGGGTGGTATTGGGTGGTTTTTGTCGAGGGTGGATTGGTGAGTTTGGTGGTGGTTGTAGGCGGCAACATAGGTGGCGGTAGGTGGTGTTTTGGGACGGGTTTTGTGGGTGTGTCAGAGGAGTGTTGTTAGTGTCGAGTGAGTTAGGGCGTGGTTTTATGGGTTGGTGGCGGTGGTTTAGCGGGTGGTTATGGGTGAGGGGGATGCGTGGGACTGCAGGCTGGGGTTGTCGAGGCTAGGTGGTGGCTGTGGTGTCGGGTTGAAGGGTGTTTATGGGGGGTGGTTGAACACGGTTTACATGGTGTATAGTAGGATGGTGTTTGTTTGTTTTGTGAGCGGGTTTTTAATTATTTTATTCGGATAACTCGGGTTTATATTTGAAGCAGGTTTTTATGTACCATAGACCTTAAATAATAACAATAATTAATTAATTGGAATAATGAATATAAATTTATAAATAGTAATGAGAAGTAATAACTAATAAGTGATGGAATAATTATAATATTTTGATTAGGTTGATTTGTGAAGAAATTATAATCGGGTCGGATCGCTTTAATTATTGGATTGCGTAATTGGAGTGCTTGCTTGCCAGGTAGGGATAAATCCTACTCAACTTTTACTCGATAATGTTTATTGGATGGCTTATATTAAAGTGCATTGATCGTATGTGAATTGTGTTGGTTGATATAATTGTAATTGTTGGAAGAAAGATTCATATTGTATATGTTGGTTGATAATATTGTAATTGTTGGAAGGGTGAGTTATATTTGTGTTGATAATATTGATGAGGTGATTTGAATCGTTAACGTTGATTGTGAACGTGGTTATTGTGAAAAAAGTCATGTGCGACGATCGATTTATGCGTTGTTGAGGGAGTTTGTACACTGGGGTGATGGTAATATGTGCGTTGTGAGGGAGAGGTACTATTACATGTTGGCGGTACGTTGTTAAGGGAGGGGTACCAAAGTAATGTGATCACGTTGTTGAGGGAGGTGTGCTAAGTAAAAGGAAGGAGCACGTTGTCAGGGGGTTGTGCAATGTAAAAAGGAAATTGGTTGTTATCGTATGTTTTTGTTGTTAGTATTTATTCCTACTCAACCTCGCGGTTGACTGTGTATTCGTGAACACCTGCGGTGAACCATTTTATGGGGAGCATATTTGACAGGTACTAAAGATTAGCTGACTTGGGAGCTTATGGGAATGCGTGAGGACTTGGACAACCTACCTAGAAGTCTAGACCACATAGAATGTTTTATCACTTTATTTATTTCCGCTGTGAGTTGTAATTAATTTATATTAGGTTTTAGTCGATTAATTTGTAATAAACATGTAATCGTTAAAGTTTTAATTTAAAGTATTTTGGTGAGTTGGACTTTGTTATTCACTACCTCGGGAAACCGAGATGGTAACAGTTCTATTTACTTGGGAATGTCTAGCTAAAGGCTCCTGAGTAAATGGGGGTGTTACAAAGTGGTATCAGAGCAAAACGATCCTCAGGCCTAACCAATGAATAATAATGAACTTAGGATGTGTCTAAATAAAATGAACCCCGGGTAGAAACTGTTAGGTGCCCCTCTTAGTGCAGTTAAGAAGGCGCCCTTAATTCGTACCATGGCCCTCTCAGTTTTGAACGGGAAACCCTGAGAGAATACTTGAGAGTGTGGGGTAATTTAAAATGAATATTATTTATTTTGCCTTGTAAGTTTTGTTTGCCTTGTTTGAATATTGTTTTCATTGATGATTGTGGTTACGGGGACATAACTTTGCTTCTAGGAAGAGGGGATGTGATATGATTTTAAGCATTGGTATATGTGTATGGTTATAGAAAAGTGTGATGGTATGTATTTGGGGAGGCATTGTGGGTTAATATCCGTATACTACCCCTTTAATTGTAGGACTATAACGTAAAATTTACATGTGAAAATTGTCATAAAACATAAATACAATATAGAAACGATAAGGAATTAGAATCAACCTCGGGTCCTTATAGTGCGGCGTAAAGAACAGAAATCAAATGAGATTCCCTCCTAATTGTTGCACCCAAGACCTTGTCCGAGATATGCCCGTGTGCTAGAACAGTGTTCTCCGATTGCCTTGCAATATTGGGAGAACTGATGTGAGTTTTTCACTGGATGAGAGATCCGAATTTCGAGAGGCACTGTTCTCGAAACCCTAATTTCTTTTGTGAAAGAATTATTAGGTTACAAAGAGGAGAGACTCCCTCTTTGTATGGCTCGGCCGTGAGCTCTCAATGAGGAGAGTGGGCTTTCCACTTTCTCTCATTTCTAACTCATGGTACGACCCGAAATCCTAAATGCATATGACACGGTCTGATCATAAACTGTTATCGGTTATCGAAAATTAAGGCATCAGCTAATGATACGAGTTAGCTGAATTATTAATGCGTGTCCGACAAAACAGTATTGTATAATTACATTCAATATACATTTAATTAAATATAAATCGCTTATATTTAATTTTACGAATTAACTGGTTAATTCGCCTTAGCCCATGATATTTAATCCATATTAAATATAATATCTCAACATCACATATTTGACTAATTACTAGTCAAATAACTCGGACTAACTGGTTAGTCAATTTTGGCATCTACATGACAGTATTTCCATCCTGTCACGTCTCCCGAACGTATCCTATAGGTGTGACTTTTAGGGACCAGTTGATCACCGCCATCTGTATGACAATAACGTCAAACTTATCTAGCAAGCCAACCGTTATTGATAAACGTGGATCAACTGATAATAATACCAAAGTATGCCCTTTGATCCTTTTAGAGGTTTATAAGTCCTTGCACTAACTGTTAAGGACACTAACCCCAACAAGCTCCCACTTGTCCGTACAAGTGTATGTGCAATGACGTTATCCGCACTAACTGGAGGACACAGGCTCCAACAAACTCCCACTTGTCCGAACAAGTGTATGTGCGATAACCGATTCTCATATTCATTTAAAATTTCTCCCACTCAATGTAAAACAATTTGCGATCTGGATCGGCAAAAAGGTCGTCTTTTACAATCGATCCGTATCTAGAGTGGTTTCCCCGACTAGAGAGTAACTTAACCGATAAAACGAATCCGTATCCGAGCATGGCCATGCATTTCGATTCTGACTCCTCGAGTGGCCCTGAGAAATATCGAGTACCCGATAAAGGCTGAATATTTCCTTCAACTCGAACTCCTTCCGATCTAAGCACAAAGATGAAATGACCCGAAAAAATCTACTTGGCCCCTACTTACGGATGACCGTGAGAAAGAAACCAAAGTCACCCAAAATCTGCCTTAGTCTCAAGAGACAGTCGATAGTCAAAAGAATCGACTCTTAGGATCACCATGGAAGTCCTATCCACGACCGGGCAACGAATGTTATAAAACATTTAGGACTCCACGTCGATGTCACAAGTGTGTCCTACGAAATATCCGTATAAATCGCCTCCGTGATTGGTCACCAACCGGTTGACTTATGGCTCGTTGAACCCACCATCAACCAACGTCACAAAATAATTGCCGAGTTATCAGCTCATGTGGGCAATTAAGGACCGAAAAGATATAATGTTCGTTCAGTTCACTTTGTGGTGTTCAAAATTTGTCGTACAAATCCACATGAAAAACAAAATATATATATATAAAATATCAAAACGATGATGTCGTATAGAGTACAAGAGAGGATGAATCTGATCCATAAAAGAGTACTACAACTTAGGAACACGTTTAATTCCCATGGAATTAACATGCCCTTCATGCTTATCTTGTCGTAATGCTTTAGTGAGAGGATCTGCTATGTTATCATCTCGTAGCAATCTTTTCTATCACTCTCTTTCTTTTGCTCCACGTAATCTCCGATTAGATGAGCTTTCCGTTGTACATGTCTAGACTTGTTGCTAGACTTTGGCTCCTTAGCTTGGAAGATGGCACCATTATTGTCGCAATAGATGGTGATCGGGTCATTCGAACTAGGCACTACGGAGAGCCCATGTAAGAATTGACGCATCCATATCGCTTCCTTTGTAGCTTCGGCGCGGCATAGTACTCGGACTCGATCGTAGAATCTCTTTGTAACAGTTTGTTTCGAACTCTTCCACCGATCACGCGCCATTAAGAGTAAAAACGAATCCAGACTGAGATTTCGAGTCATCTCGATCCGTTTTGAAGCTAGCATCTGCGTAACCGGTTGCGGATAGCTTTTGATCGCCTCCATAAGTCAATGCCCAATCTTTAGTCCTCCGTAGGTACTTAAGAATGTTCTTGACAGCCACCAATGTGCTTCACCTGGATCTTTGTTGGAATCGACTTGTCATACTCAATGCATATGCCACGTCCGGACGTGTGCATATCATGGCATACATGATTGATCCTATTGCCGAAGCATAAGGAATCCGTGTCATGCGCTCTTTCTCTTCCGGTGTCTCTGGTGCCTGAGACTTGCTCAAATGCACCCCTGGAGCCATAGGAAGGAACCCCTTCTTGGAGTTAGTCATGCTGAATCTCTCTAGGACTTTGTCTATGTAAGACTCCCGACGAGAGATAACATCCGACGTGATCTATCTCGATAGATACGGATGCCCACTTCTTTGCGCCTCTCCCGGATCTTTCATCCGGAAATGGTTTTTCAACCATACTTTCACCGAAGTTAAGAGAGGTATGTCATTCCCAATCAGGAGTATGTCGTCAACATACAATATTAGGAAGACAATCTTGCTCCCACTCGACTTGATATATAGACATGGTTCCTCGACAGATCGAGTAAATCCATTTTCTTTTATCACTTGGTCGAAGCGATGATTCCAACTCCGAGATGCTTGCTTAAGTCCATAAATGGAACGCTTAAGTTTGCATACTTTCTTAGGATGTACTGGATCGATGAAACCTTCGGGTTGTACCATGTACAACTCTTCCTCCAAAAAGCCGTTTAAGAAGGCGGTTTTCACGTCCATTTGCCAAATTTCATAGTCATGAAAAGCGGCGATCGCTAAGATAATCCGAATGGAACGCAGCATGACTACGGGTGCAAAAATCTCATCGTAGTGCAAACCTGGCACTTGGGTGAAACCTTTAGCAACTAGTCGTGCTTTATAGATATCTTGTTGACCTTCCAACGAATGCTTTATCTTGTAAAGCCATTTGCATTGAAGGGGACGAACCTTAGCAGGTAAGTCAACAAGATCCCATACGTTGTTCTCATACATAGAGTTCATCTCGGATTGCATGGCCTCAAGCCATAGTTTTGAGTCAGAACTAGTCATGGCACCTTTATAGGTTGCGGGTTCACTACTCGTTAAGAGTAGAACGTCATCTATGTCATGTTCCTCGACCATACCAATGTATCTGTCCGGAGGAATAGAGACTCTTCCCGACCTCCTAGGTTCCTCAGGAATGTTCACCGCAGCCGGGATTGAAGGAATAGGTTCCTCCAATGGTTGCTCGGTGTTTGGTTCTGGAATCTCCGACAGGTCGAAGGTTCTATCACTCTTTGCATTCTCGAGAAATTCCTTCTCTAAGAATGTCGCACTTGCCGCAACAAAAACACGTTGTTCGGTTGGCGAATAGAAGTAATGACCACGTGTTCCTTTAGGATAACCTATAAAGTATGTCTTGACCGATCGCGGGCCGAGCTTATCCTCGTGTCTCCACTTGACATAAGCCTCGCAGCCCCAAACCCGTATAAAGGACAAGTTAGGGACCGTTCCCTTCCATAGTTCATATGGAGTCTTGTCAACAGCTTTAGACGGACTTTGGTTAAGTATTAGAGCGGCTGACAAAAGAGCATAACCCCATAATGAATCAGGTAATATCGTGTGACTCATCATGGATCGAACCATATCAAGTAGTGTTCGATTTCTCCGTTCGGACACACCATTCAATTGAGGTGTTCCAGTGGAGTTAATCGTAGGGCAATCCCACGTCTTTGAGGTGTTGATCAAACTCGTGAGAAAGATACTCGCCACCACGATCCGAACGCAGTGTTTTAATCTTTCTATTTAATAGGTTCTGTACCCTATTCTGGTATTCCTTGAATTTCTCAAAGGATTCACTTTTGTGCTTCATTAAGTAGACATATCCATATCTACTTAAGTCGTCCGTGAAAGTGATGAAATACCTATAGCCTTCTCGTGCGGTGATTGACATAGGGCCACATACATCCGTGTGTATGAGTCCTAATAGGTCAGCAGCGCGCATTCCAACACCTTTGAAGGAAATACGAGTCATCTTACCGATGAGACATGATTCACACGTGCCAAATGATTGAAAATCAAAGGCCGAGATAGCTCCATGTTTGATGAGCTGTTTTACGCGTTTCTCATTAATGTGTCCCATACGGCAGTGCCATAGATACGTTTGATCTTTGTCACCAACCTTTAACTTTTTATTCATTACGTGTAATATTTCCGTGGTCTGATCTAAAACATAAATTCCATTCATGGAGACTGCCTCGCCATAAATCATATTGTGTAAAGAGAAAATGCAAGTATTATTCTCAATTACAAATGAAAATCCGAGTTTGTCAAGTGCGAAACCGAAATAATGTTTTTCGAAAGACTAGGAACATAATAGCAATCATATAATGATAACTCAAATCCGCTAGGAAGCTGGATCACATATGTTCCCCTCGAGACGGCAGCCACTCTTGCTCCATTCCCGACACGCAGGTCAACCTCACCCTTTGCGAGAGGTTCGAGATTTCGGAGGCCCTGCACATGATTACACAGATGAGAACCACAACCAGTATCAAGTACCCAAGTTCCGTAACTTGCGTGGTTAATCTCAATCATATGAATAAAAGTAGAAGAAGAAGACATACCAACAGGTTTAACACGACCCGCTTTTATGTCCTCATGGTAAACAGGACATGTGCGTCTCCGGTGCCCGGACTTGTGGCGGTGATGGCATTCCATGTTATCCATTTTGCTCTTTGTCGCGCCTGATGAGGTGCTCGACTCACCAGGCCCACTCTTACCTCGAACCCGACTTCTTGAACTTCGCCTTACCTCTTTTGCTAGGTTTGCCTGAGCTTTGCCCTTACCCTTCCCTTTATTCGACACAACGAGAACATCCTGTTTCATGCTCCCACTGGACTTCATGTCCTTCTCGGTCTGTACGAGAAGGGAGTGCAGTTCATGGGGAGTTTTCTTCAAATCATTCATATAGTAATTCGCTCTAAATTGCGAATAACCATCGTGGAGTGAGTGAAGTATGCGGTCGATAACAATGTTCTCGCCGATGTTACGCTTAAAGGTCTCCGGTTTCTCGACATTCTCAATCATGCTGAGAATGTGTGGGCTAACCGGTTGGCCCTTCTGGAGTCTCGCATCAAAGAAGCGAGTGGTATGCTCATAGGTCACGATTCTCGGTGCTTTCGAGAATTCCTTGGTGAGCGTGGTGAAAATCTTGTTTGCACCATGGGCTATGAAGCGTTTCTGCAAATTGGGTTCCATTGCAAAAATGAGTACGTTTTTAATCGCACCCGCTTCCATACGAAAATCATTAAACTTGGTGACTTCAGCACTCTAGCCGTGGGACCTGGGTTTGCCGGGATGGGCTCCAAGAGATATTTGAGCTTCCGTCAGCGGCGCGCCGCATTCCGTAATGCCGCCTCCCGATCCGCGAAGTTGGATCCATCATTCTTGATCGAGTAGACCGATTCATCTGATTCATGAAGATCCTAAGCCAGGACTCACGGTCCAATGTGGCACTTGGCATTGGGTTATCAATTGAACCACCATTTGTTGTTTAGCGTTTAAAAGCGTGATCTACACTGAAAAAGAAAGAAAAACAAAACGAAATAAGCAACTCATCGAGGTGATTTAAGTCTATTTTAAAATTCATTTTAAACATGTAGACTCTTGCACTTGCATAATTGATCTCCCTCAAGAATGATACAAGTGATCCCAAGACTCAATTTCTGTAAATTGATAAGCCAACTGTTTAGCTAATTCTTTCGGAAGAACTCTTGGTCGATAGATTTCTGTAAATCCTATCTATAGTCCACCATAATCACAGGATCGTACAAGTGACCACAGTGTTGAGATAAAATAGGTCAATCGGTTCCAACTTACCCGACGTAGAAGGGGTCATATTATGCCTACCGACGAAGAAGGGACTCATTGGAGTTTGACCTATAAAGACCGTTCTCAATTTTTGTTTATACGAGGAAGATCCCATCAACTAAATTAAAATTCATATTAAGTGAACGTATAACTAGCGTCTGCGTGAATGAATTAATTTGGGTGATGGCTTATAAAAATCGTGTGACATACGAATGTCAAGGAAAACTAACTCGTGACCTCTATATGTGTCAGTTTTCATGCAATTATTAGGTGGTTTGGTTTTTAGGCGGAATATGATGCATACTATCGCTACGATAACATAAATAATTGAATGCAATACGTAAATAAAATTTCCTAGTGTGGCCTATCCTAATAAAAAAGAACAAAATACAACTTTGGAATCCACCGTTGGACCCAAGAAGCTTGTCTTGTTGTTCCATCTTGATCCATGTAGCGGGAGTGAGCATCTGGTCTCCGTCTTTGGTCTTCTCAAAAATTACAATTAAAATTACAAAATATAAACCTAATTACATTCTAATTAAAACTGTAATTACAAGTGAAAAATCCAAAACGGAGATACGAGATCTCAAAATACAACCAAGACCGTGTTCCATCATTACGGTAACACGTTCTACTAAGGCCACACTAAGTTACAACCGTTTGCAAAATAAATAAATAAATACGTAATAAAAGGCATTCAAAAACATTCATAATTAACGATAAATAAAAATGCATCAACTAAAAACAAATTCATTCGTGACATAATTCCGTAATTATGTTAAAATTATCCAAACCACCTTTTAATGATTAAAATTCATGTGATAAAACCGCTTCTATCAATTTAATTTTAATCAAATACAGTCCGTTACTTTAAATACGCTTTAAAATAACTTAATGGTACGTGGTGAACCGTTTCACAATCATAGCGAGTGTACTATATCCGTATAAAGTACATATTATAGCCAAAAGAAAATTTAAATCAAAAGAAACAAATTTTCAAAGTCAAAAAATTTAAATCCCTCGATCCAGGGACATAAATGCTCGATCGAGGGACAGAGGGTTCGATCGATCAACCGCAAGTCGATCGAGAGGTATGCTAATCAGAGGTACTCGATCGACGTAACGGTGGTCGATCGAGTACTTTTATCAACAAATCTGCTTTCGATCGAAATGCGAGGACAACTCGATCGAGCAGTAGGGTTTTAAAAAGGGGTCGATCGAGTACAACAGGGACTCGATCGAACAAAAACAAGACAGAAATGGCACTCGATCGAGTAGAAATACGCTCGATCGAATGCAAACATGGCTGAAACTTCAAAACCCTCGTGAAAACAGTTTGTCGAGACAAAATCAATTGCAATTTTGATCAAAACGCATCAAAACAAATTTAACAATTGACTAAAACTTGACATGTTGCTATAATCTCCGTATAAAATAACAACATGTAAAAACAACATGAAAATTGAAACAAAACAGCCGTGTAAAACATGAAACGGCATGGATTTCGAGACAAAACAACAACTAGATCAACCGTGTAAACAGGACACGGTTCCCAATGCAACCAAAAACGCAGCAACAAAAAAAATTCTGCCGAGTAAAAAAATAAGGCTGCCGAGTAAAAAAAAAAAAATGTGAGCCGTGACATTTTTTAAACCATAATTCATCGTTTCAACAATCGTTTGATGAAAAACACATATAAAATTTTACGTGGCCTCGCTCTGATACCACTTGTGGGTTAATATCCGTATACTACCCCTTTAATTGTAGGACTATAACGTAAAATTTACATGTGAAAATTGTCATAAAACATAAATACAATATAGAAACGATAAGGAATTAGAATCAACCTCGGGTCCTTATAGTGCGGCGTAAAGAACAAAATCAAATGAGATTCCCTCTAATTGTTGCACCCAAGACCTTGTCCAGATATGCCGTGTGCTAGAACAGTGTTCTCCGATTGCCTTGCAATATTGGGAGAAGCGATGTGAGTTTTCATTTGGATGAGAGATCCGAATTTCGAGAGGCCTTGTTCTCGAAACCTAATTTCTTTTGTGAAAGAATTATTAGGTTACAAAGAGGAGAGACTCCCTCTTTGTATGGCTCGGCCGTGAGCTCTCAATGAGGAGAGTGGGCTTTCCACTTTCTCTCATTTCTAACTCATGGTACGACCGAAATCCTAAATGCATATGACACGGTCGATCATAAAGCGTTATCGGTTATCGAAAATTAAGGCATCAGCTAATGATACGAGTTAGCTGAATTATTAATACGTGTCCGACAAAAACAGTATTGTATAATTACATTCAATATACATTTAATTAAATATAAATCGCTTATATTTAATTTCTGGTCTTGGTTAATTCGCCTTAGCCCATGATATTTAATCCATATTAAATATAATATCTCAACATCACATATTTGACTAATTACTAGTCAAATAACTCGGACTAACTGGTTAGTCAATTTTGGCATCTACATGACAAGTATTTCCATCTTGTCACGTCTCCCGAACGTATCCTATAGGTGTGACTTTTAGGGACCAGTTGATCACCGCCATCCGTATGACAATAACGTCAAACTTATCTAGCAAGCCAACCGTTATTGATAAACGTGGATCAACTGATAATAATACCAAAGTATGCCCTTTGATCCTTTTAGAGGTTTATAAGTCCTTGCACTAACTGTTAAGGACACTAACCCCAACAAGAACCTATAGGATACGTTCGGGAGACGTGACAGTATGGAAATACTGTCATGTAGATGCCAAAATTGACTAACCAGTTAGTCCGAGTTATTTGACTAGTAATTAGTCAAATATGTGATGTTGAGATATTATATTTAATATGGATTAAATATCATATTAAGGCGAATTAACCAAGATTCGTAAAATTAAATATAAGCGATTTATATTTAATTAAATGTATATTGAATGTAATTATACAATACTTTTTTGTCGACACGCATTAATAATTCAGCTAACTCGTATCATTAGCTGATGCCTTAATTTTCGATAACCGATAACGATTTATGATCGACCGTGTCATATGCATTTAGGATTTCGGGTCGTACCATGAGTTAGAAATGAGAGAAAGTGGAAAGCCCACTCTCCTCATTGAGAGCTCACGGCCGAGCCATACAAAGAGGGAGTCTCTCCTCTTTGTAACCTAATAATTCTTTCACAAAAGAAATTAGGTTTCGAGAACAAAGGCTCTCGAAATTCGATCTCTCATCCAAGAAAAACTCACATCGCTTCTCCCAATATTGCAAGGCACCTGAGAACACCGCTTCTAGCACACGGCATATCTCGGACAAGGTCTTGGGTGCAACAATTAGGAGGGAATCTCATTTGATTTCTGTTCTTTACGCCGCACTATAAGGACCCGAGGTTGATTCTAATTCCTTATCGTTTCTATATTGTATTTATGTTTTATGACAATTTTCACATGTAAATTTTACGTTATAGTCCTACAATTAAAGGGGTAGTATACGGATATTAACCCACAAGCTCCCACTTGTCCGTACAAGTGTATGTGCAATGACGTTATCCGCACTAACTGGAGGACACAGGCTCCAACAGGCATAGTTGTGATTAATATCTGAAGCATGATGGGTATAAGTGAAATTGTTAAGAATGTGATTTTGGTTGATTTCTCGACATTTTATCCTTGATTGTTTTGGCTGTCATTTACTGTCAATTTAAAATTCTTACCCGACATTTTCATGTGTGATACCATTGTGAGTTAGCTTTCATATGCCACTGGTCTCATGTTCAAATAATATACGGTTTAGGAGAAATAAATATTTTAGTGGACAGTAGTCGAAATATTCCTGTACAGTGATGTTTTTGCACCATGTTTTTGTAAAATTTGCCATTTAAAAACTACGTAATTATTTGTTATAATTCCAACGCCACTGTTTAATAGACTCATGTATGTTTCTAAATTAGTAAGCCACGTTTTAAGAAAATATTTCGACAATTTATGGTGGTTTTTACAAGTTGACCTAAGTTTCTGACAAGCTGCTGTAAAATTTCTGTTTCGACCAAGTAGCTTGTAAAATGCATTATAAATTGACCCTTTGAATTTTTGGCTTGATTATTTTTCTCATGGTTTACTAACTTTCTGTATTTTTCTAGAAAGTATATGTTCTCAATAAGTAGTTATGTTATTATGTATTAGTGATTGTTAGGAGTTATAACATGTTTTCCTAGCCTTGAAGATTATTGTTAGAAGTTATAACATGTAAAATGTGTAACAAGTTTTGTTTTTGATCTCTTGAACATTATATTTGATGTTGTCAATTTTGTGAAGTAGAATAACATGTCTAGTGATATGCGGAATGTGTTGCCCTAAGCCATATATATGTTCACGATAGTGCATCCATGCCTAAGTTAGATGACGTTAGGTAAAGACTAAAATGAACGAAAAATAAAATTTAAATCAATGATGAAGGAAGGGTGGATAGTACCTCATTGACTTAAGTGACCATTATACTAAACAATTATGCGTATTTTGTTATAGCTTATTATTTAGTCTGGCACTGTATTCGTCGACAGCAAAAGTAAGAATTTAAGTTTAAGTAAAGATTAGTTCGAATATCCTATATGATGTGGTTTGCTAGTTGGAAAAAATTAAAGATTTTGTTATTATTACTTGGAGTTGTGTTAGAAATAATAGTTTTACAATGTGTGTTCTTTATTTTGCGACATTACAATAATGATTTGGTTGTTCCATTTGGTTGGTATTCCGAACTTCGAGGACGAAGTTAATTTTTAGGGGGAAGGAATGTAATACTACGAATGTTTTGAATTGTTTTTGTGATACCTTGTGATGCGATTGGTATGGATGATAATCGTAAATGGATGATGGTGTTGGATGATGCTTAGTTGTAGGAATGTTTATAAGTGATGTGGTGGTAGTTGTGGGCGAACTTCGGGACGAAGTTCACTTTAAGGGGGGAAGACTGTAATACTCCGTATTTTAATAATAATTTATAAGAATAATTTATGTAATTTAATGAGTGATTAAATGACATTTCTAATAATAAATAAAATTAAGACGTTAATTAAATAATAAATTAATAGTTCAAGTCGGGAGTTGGGTTTGGCTAATAATTGTGCTTTGGGCTTAATTGGTAATCGAGTGTTGGACCGAGTGCTATTATGATATGGGCCGAAATTTAGTGGTATAATATGGGTGTGATCGGGTTTTGTATCGGGAAATTTATAATAATATAATAAGGAAATAATAATATATAAAAGTAATAATAATTATATCAATAATGATAATAAGTTATGGCAAATAATAAATTAGTAAATATTATATGAGGAAATCATAGTTAAGGTAAGGCTAATAATATGTGATAATAATAATGATATAATTATAATGACAATTCCCATACTAATTAGAATAAGGTTAGTTACATAGTTTCCTAATTGGCCTCGTATTCACTAAATCTTACACTATAAATACCACCTTAAATCTGAGAAATAATTCATAAATTAAAAGAAGGAGCTTTAGGAGACGGAAGAAGAAGGAATTAACGTAAATCAATTAATCAACTCGAGGTAATTATTCATCTTAAATCGGTTTATATTCTTTTCATGCAAGCATCTTTAGATCGAAAATACGACTTATATAGACCACCATAGGACTCGGGAATTGGAACTATAGCAACATTGGACTGCCAAGTTTCTAACCTGACCATTGTTGACCGCCATTGACCGTGGTAGGGTGGTGTTTGGGGCGGCTAAAGGTGGCTGGTCAGGAGGGTTATGCGTGTTGGTCGTGGGGGATTAGAATGAGTAATTGAACCCCTAATTGACCTCGACTTGACCTGGGTATAGAGGGGTTGTGATAAGGGAAGGTGGCCGGTCATATTGGTGGTGGCGGAATGGTGGCAGGTGGCAGTTTGTGGCGGTGGTGGCGAAAACAGGGGAGGAGGACGTGTTTGGGCAGCCGGTTTTGGAGGGAGTTTTGGTGGTTGTAAGAGGTCTGGGTTGGGGTGGTATTGGGTGGTTTTTGTCGAGGGTGGATTGGTGAGTTGGGTGGTGGTTGTAGGCGGCAGCATAGGTGGCGGTGGATGGTGTTTTGGTATGGGTTTTGTGGGTGTGTTAGAGGAGTGTTGTTAGTGTCGAGTGAGTTAGGGCGTGGTTTTATGGGTTGGTGGCAGTGGTTTAGCTGGTGGTTATGGATGAGGGGGGTGCGTGGGACTGCAGGCTGGGGTTGTCGAGGCTAAGTGGTGGTGTGTGGTGTCGGGTTGAAGGGTGTTTATGGGGGGTGGTTGAACACGGTTTACACGGTGTATAGTAGGATGGTGTTTGTTTGTTTTGTGTGCGGGTTTTTAATTATTTTGTTCGGGTAACTCGGGTTTATATTTGAAGCGGGTTTTTATGTACCATAGACCTTAAATAATAACAATAATTAATTAATTGGAATAATGAATATAAATTTATAAATAGTAATGAGAAGTAATAATTAATAAGTGATGGAATAATTATAATATTTTGATTAGGTTGATTTGTGAAGAAATTATAATCGGATCGGATCGCTTTAATTATTGGATTGCTTAATTAGAGTGTGTGCTTGCCAGGTAGGGATAAATCCTACTCAACTTTTACTCGATAATGTTTATTGGATGGCTTATATTAAAGTGCATTGATCGTATGTGAATTGTGTTGGTTGATATAATTGTAATTGTTGGAAGGAAGATTCTGTTAGAAATCTATATCTCATTACTTAACATATTCATATATGTTACATTAAATTTAGTCATAAAATTAAATACAAATCTTATGCATGCAAACATAAGTAATTATAGGGAAGAAATCGTTTTCTCACCATATGATTTTCGGATTAAAAGGGCACCAACAAGATCTCCTTCTTGTTAGTTCTTGAGCTTTCCAATAATGGATGAACAAAGATTCAAGGATAGAATCTCTCCCAAGGAATTATACCCAAGATAACCTCCTAAAAGACTAATATTATTAATACTAGAACAAAATTAATCTTATTAAAATTGACCCAAAATATTTATTTTGTGCTCTATTATTTCGGTAAATACAGGAAGGAATTTTGGAGTTTTTATCTCTCTAATTTTATGAGATGTAGAGAGGAAAAATTATTTCTTACACTATAAATAATTGTGTAAAAGTATGAATGAAAAATGATAGAGAAAAACTCTCTAAATGGCACTTGGAAAACCGGTTGGGAGAGAGGAGAGGAGAGGAGAGATGAGCCAATGCATGAGTAAGTCATTCTTCTCAAGAAAAACTAGGCTTGCATGGCTATAAGCTAGTTATCATCATTATGCTCTCCACTTAATAATTTAACACAAATTAAACATTATACTCCCTCCCATAATTCGGTCTACATGGGATAAAATGGATTCCATTTTATCTTTGTCAATTTGTCAATTTGTCACATGTCACATGTCATGTAAAATTGTCATGTATTTTTAACGTATTAAAAATCAATGTATTAATAAAATACGTCATGTACAAAATCGACTTAGTAATTCACAATTACTTGTACCAAAACACTTTACCAATTTTTAATTACAACATCTTGTATTTATAATAAATTATTCATTCAGTTCAATTGTTTTCGTAAACAATAATTTCATCTAAGCAATAAAACAATTCGATTACTTAGACCGTATCTTATTTTAATCAAATTACAATGAGACACGTAAATATTACTTCCAAAATCGTCCGTCAATTTTAAATAATTTAATTAACCCGTATCGTCATACGATCAATTAAATAATCAATTAAGAGTGTTATCCTTTAGGTATGACCTAAGGGGATCAACTGATCACCACCGTCGCACGACAGTAATGTCAAACTCTAGTCAGCCAATCATTACCGATATGTGTGGACTAGTTGACGGTAAAATATTACTTCCCACATCTATTCTTAAAATGAGACTTAAATATGTGATCATCATGATCGACAGTTGTGATCGCATTATTGTCGGAGGACACATATTCCAACAATCTCTCACTTGTCCTCGACAAGTGTGCGTCACCAATTCTCTTGTCCTATTACTATCTCCCACTCAATGCAAGGTGTCTTTCAGGTCGTACTTGCAAGTGATCATATCGAGAGTGGTTTCCTCGATCTGGAGAATAACTGATTGACCGGATTTATCTACCATAGATACCTTCCGAGCGTGGCCACGCATTTCCAGTTCATTACTCCTCTAGTGGCCCTGAGATATTGTTTTAACCCTGACAAGGGGGTGGATAATTCATATCGCACTCATTCCCTTTGACTAGCCACTGCCATCATAACCCAAAATATGCCCATTTGACCCCATTTACGAAGGTCATAGTAACACAAATCAAAGTTAATCTGAAATGTGCCACCTTAGGCGAACAGTCTTTAGTCAAAAGAATCGACTCATTAGAATACTATAGTAGCTCTCGCCATGACCAGGCTATATAAATTTGCCAGAACTCTATAAGCGGTCATAAGGCCCGACAAAGTGTTCCTAACAGTCTGCCTATGTGATCGACTAGTCATCTCAAATGACTCTATGGCACTTGAACTTGCCATCAATCGCATCACACTTTAGTCACTTCGAGACGTCACCTCATATAAGTGACTATGGGCGAATACTATGTTAATCCGTGTTCACTTTAACGGGGTTCAATATTATCTCTACAACCCGTTTGGATGTAACAAAGTATAAAAGAAGAGTTTTAAAGTAAAACTCGAACGACAAATGTGATTATCACATATGAATAGTCAATACCTGGTTACTATTTCATATTCTATAATCTAATTTGATCTTGTATGTAGTTATTAATGTGAATTCAATTGAAATGACATGACTCGTCATGTTAAGCCTATGAAAAGGCTTTGGTTAGTAGGTTTTATCAACTTCTTGTACCTAACACAACCTTACTACATACTTGTTTTCCTTTGTAATGTATACATTTGCATTAAAAAAACTTTCTGAGTACGTGTCGAGATCCAATCAAGACATAGGCCCTCTAGCCTTAGAATAGCTCCCACTGTTTTCACAGTGTACGGGACTCATCCTTCTTGCACATCCCATGATTGCAAGTGTACTCAATTTACGTTGTGAGCATCCTCATTGTTCTTTATTGCTTAGAACGATTCTAACAAATCCATTTCTTAAAAATGGCCACTATGGTTTCTTAACCATCCCAATGTGTTTTGATTATGGTTTTGTCGGAAACCATGCGCAATTTCAATTGTCAATTGTCATTTGTGTAACACCCTTACACAAAATTGCATCAAAAACACTTTCCATTACATCCTTAATGCTTCCGCAAGCACTTAGATTTGAAACAATTCATCATACTCAAAGTATATGAAGTGTTATACATCATTACTCATTTAATTGATTCGGCAGCGAAAGCAAAGGGAATCAATCAAATATGTTCAATTTGATTGAACTAGTCATGAATCTTATCAATATAAGACTTCTAATTTGACGCTAATATCATGTGGATTTATCTCCATAAATCCAGATATTAAGATGTATTATAATACTCCAAAAGTCTTAAATCATTCCCAATGATCAATATGTCATCCATATATTAGACTAATTAAAATTTCCGTAACTCCCACTAATCTTCATGTATAAACATAACTTCTCAACCTATTGACAAAAGTTTTATCACATGATCAAAATGTTGATTCCAACTCATTGATGTCCTACTTAAGACCCTCTCTTAAGTTTCACATTATCTTAGGATTGCAAGAATCCACAAAACTCAAGGCATGTATTGAATACATTCCTTCTAATATTAGAAGTGGGTTTTAGATTTACTTGCTATATGTATATCATCATAATGAAACACAATCCCTAAGAAGATCCAAATAGACTTAAGCATTTCAACTAGTGCAAAACCCTTTGCAACCAATCAAGCTTTGAAATCTCTCTTTATTAGTGCAAAACCCTTTGACACTAATCAAGCCTTTTATTTGGGATTTTCATGGCTCTAAGCCTTGTATTGAGTTGTGACTTAAACATTCTCATGTAAGTCATATGTCCATTACCTTCTAGAAGTAATCAACTTGAATCAAACGATTTCTTTGTAAGTTACAATCTATTTACTTTCTAAAAGTAACACTAATTCATCATCTTCAACAAGTGATAACTTTAACCTCCTAGGTTTTGAAGAAACAATGTTTTACACAAAACGTCTCATGTAGCCAAGAAAGACCAGTTTCTTGCGACATAACATTCTATGGCACAATACAATTTGTGGCTCTTGAATATTTCTCCCACTCTGTCTTGTAGAAATAAACTTGTATTTTAGAAAGACAGCTTCACGAGCCACAAACCCGTTGTACTCGTTATAATTTATAGGGAAAAATGAGCATTTGTTTCTTGTGTAAGCTTAAAAACATGGTACCCTACCATTTTATATCTCATATGATTCGTTTTAGATTTAGTGGAAAAATAATTTAGACAAAATGATAAAATCCCCAAAAGGATCGAGTAACTCAAAGTAACTTGATTGAAGTCCAAACCATATTGAATAGCGTTTGAATTCTTATCCAATCACACATTATCCCATAATGTGTGTTATGAGAGATTAACTTGTGATACTATATCATATTTCTTCTGGCTTATATCAAAGTCTTCACTTTGATAATCTCATCGCGATTAAATCGTGATTCCTTGAACTCTTTGAACTTCTTCAATGATTTATCTATTTACCTTATTAAGTGAACACATTAGCGTCAACTTAAATCGTTGGTAAAAGTAAATGATCAACCTATTCTGTATCAATGATTTACATTCTCGATCTCCTTTTCAACCAAAAGGCACGAGACATCTTGCTTTGAATACAAGATACGCATATACCATAAGATCTAATGGTTTCAAGAGTACTCGATAACTCTTTGCGTTGATCATTCCAGAATGTAAGGTTTAATCTTAGGTTACCAATTTGAGTCTTGTATAATCTTTATGATATATCATTCTAGTTGGGTTTAGAATATAATCACCTTGATAATGGGCTAGCCATACATCAAATCATGGTGTATAGGGTCACAAAAGTAAAACCTCTTTTGTATCTTAACAAATTTATATTCTCATTTGTAGTTTATGCACTTAATAGTCACAATTAAGTACAACTTTAAACTCAAAAACTAGATTGAGTACACAATGACTCTATCTCTCAACATCATTGTTGCTAGTCATCATATTCTAATCATCCTATGTATCAAATACAATGATGAAAACCACCACCGGTTTCTAATATTGACGAAGTAGTACTAGCAAAATTTATGTCAATCAAATAAACATTTAAAGAAGAAGGTCGCATTAGATGTCCCATAACTAACTTGTTGATTCTTCAATAATTTGGGGTAGTTTCCTTTCTAGCGTCCAACAATTAAGACAATGGAAACTTTATCGGTCGGGATTGATAGGTTTAGTATTGTTATTCTCAATAACGTTACTTTTAACATTACCTTGTATCAATTCCATTCTAATTTTACTTCTTTAAAACCTTATCCTTTTCTTAACGGTTTAAGAGAATGCTCTCACTCATTTCAATGAGTCTTTGCTTTGAGAAGCAAAATTTAATTTCATGAAGACTACTCTTCATTCGTTCGTTTAGTCTTAAAACTTTCATTGAAGTGGTTGCGGTATTTTGGTCAATTTTAATTTCCAACAAATCTAGTTACCAAAATGATTTAACGTTTCAAAGTACTTAACTCAATTAAGCATATGAGAAACAATTGTAAGTAGATATGTTTAGTCAAGAATCAAAAACCCTTGATCACAAATAACTTCCATCTATACTCTTCACAAGAGATCCTTACAATGGATAATTCGAGGTTTTTAGAAGAAAAATTCATATTTGTCTTTTGTTATGATGTTTTAATGGAGATTTATATTAAAAACGAAATGATATTGTATATGAATTGTGGTAAAGAAATAGAACAATATGATAACGGAATAGTGGAAAACATAACATTTATCGTTTTATTAATACTTGTAAATAACAAGTAAAGTGTAATACTCCGTATTTTATATTACTATTTAAGTCGGGTTAATTGTTAGTCGATATTTACGTTAAGTTATTTTATTTGACTCGCGTTGTATTGTAAGATCGAGTTGTTTCGTAAGTTAATTGAGACGGGTTATATGGAATTCGAGATGTGAGCTAACCCATTTACCCTCGACCCATTTGAGTTTACCCAATAACATGTTTAACCCAACACCCAACATCATGTTTTAACCTAAATTTACCCTAGCACTACAAAACCCTACTCCCTCACCCGCCTCCCTCATTTCATCGGCATCAACCTCAACCTTCACGCAAATCGAGAGAGAGAGAGAGGGGGAGTGTGGGTGTTGACGGCGCAGCAAGGAAGGCTTTAGGGTGGTTGTCGACGTCCGTAGGTGACCCTAGTGGCTGTTGTGGTGGCAGAAAAGGTATGAGTGCAACCCTTCCCTTCTGTTTTCGTTTTTCTGTCGGGTTTTGGTTGTTGTTGTGTGTCTTAGGGAGGTTATACTGGTGGTCGTTGACGGGGTAAGGGAGTCGTATGGTATGTGTCGAGTGTGGTGGTGGTTGTTAGGGAGATTTTAGGTGGTCGTAGTGGCAGAGAGAGGCGGCATCGACACAGGGTAACAAACGGGTTAAAAGATGGGTTTTCAGGCGAGTTTAGACGGTTAGGTTTGGGGTGGTGCCACCGTGGACTCAGGGGAGGTCTAAACGGCGGCGCCACGGCGTCTGGGTGCGTCATCTGACGGCGAACAGGGCTGTGGTGGTTTGGCAGGGGATAGGTGATGGCTGCGGTGGTGGTAAGTCGAGAACAGGGGGCGGTTGGTGAGGCACGGTGGTGAACCAGGCCAAACGACGGCCCTGGTTTTACTCGCCGGCAACAGTCGACCCTGTTGGGGGCGGTCGTTGGTGGCTGGGTCAAGTTGGGGGTTTGGGCTGGTGGGTGATACGGGCTAGTGGCGGCGCGTGGGAGCGTGGGAGTGCGTGTGAAGGGGACGGTGGTGATGACGGGTTGTTTTAGTTTTGAAACGGTTTTGTCGTAGATTTAATCGTTATAATTCGTTAATTTGTCGTATTCTTAGTTAGTTAATTTAATTCCCGAGTTATTTAAAATAATTAGAGACGGGTTTTGAGTCGGGTTTGTTAAAATGGAAAAGCTGCTATATCGGGAAAGTTTCCATTTAAGGAAACTTTCCATTTTAAGAAGTTTTATTTTTAGTAACTTTCTATTTTAGGAACGGGAATAGTTTAAGTAATTGTTTATCGTTTATTTATCTTTCAGAGGGCGAATTTGTTGTGGAATATTACTGAGCACCCAACTTTTTGACTGCAGTATTGAGGTAGGGAATACACTGATTGAGTTCTTACGATTATAAAGAGTTGGCATGTTCGGTGATTATATGACATATCTGATTATCTTATTTATCTTGTTGAGCATTATTATTCATACGTTTCATACATTGCATTTGCATCGGAGTTGGAGTTGGAGGGGATGAGATTATTGCGATTAAGGCCCAAAGGGTTCTCAGACTCGCCCGGTGTCCTCGCCATTTAGCCGGTATATCGACGACGGTCGATTGATATAGTCTGCCGGGGATCGGTATGTGTTGGACCTTTAGTCCTTATTAATTATTTTGATAATGACAGTAATGATTTGTATGTGGACTTAATATATAAACATATGCGTGTAATTGTGTGCTTAAGTTTTAATTTAGAAAGGAACAATTACAAAGACGCAAGCTTGAAGTTTGGACCAAGGAGGTACAACTTCAAATATACTTGATCGATGTTTTCAAGCGAGATCAAGATTGGAAATCAACCACGAGACTCAAGATGAGAGACTTGTGAAGAGACGATTCGTTTACTGAAGATCTACTGAAGATTAGTTAGTATAGGTCGTCATCCCAAATGGTTTTACTTTGTTTGATTTAAAGGTTAGTGAAGTTATGACCTAATAGACATAACTTCATTGCTAGACAAAAATGATGCGTTAATTTTTGGAAAATATATTTTTTAATGGTTTATAAAAATAAGAGAGTATTTATTTTATTTGGAATTAATTAATTAGAATTTAAGTTAAATAAACTATTGGTTTGTAACACGATATTTATATCGTCATGCAACCTAGGGCTTTAACTAAATTCTATCTCGATTTGTTGCGGGCTATAGAAGTAAGAATGGACCGAAGGAGGCCTTGGGCCGGCCGAACCCTAGGGAGGCCGAAACCCTAGGTGGTCGAACCCTAGGAGGCCGAACCCTAGGAGGCCAAACTCCATTCCTTTGCTCCTTACTTGTTCTTCAAGTTTTATATTTCCAGAACATTCCTATGCCCTAATTCCAGAACATTCCAAACCCTAATTCACTCTACTATAAATACTCTCATTCATTCAACAATAATTGTTGACACACACATCTACAAATTTTAAGAGAGAAAAATATTTTAAGCAAAAATCATTTGAGCTTTAATTCTTATTTTCATATTTGCTTATACAAAAATCACGCATCAAATTTGTCAATCACTCAAAGAAAAATCATTATAGGATACTAAATACACAAGGATAGTATACTCACTCGCATGACGTGAGATTAGTATTTGTCGTTGTATTTTTCTTATTAACGTAAGAGCAACCTAGAGTATTTAGCGAGACTAAATCTGAGTTATAATCATATAGTTGATTATACGAGTGGATTGGTAATTTTTGTAATCCGGAGAAAGGTACTAAAAATTATTAATCGAGAATAGTGGACGTAGGTTTCGACTTGTGAAACTGAACCACTTCAAAATCCTGTGTGTCTCTCTTTCTCTCTCTCTCTTTATTATTGTTATTTCGATTTTGCATTTATTGTTCATAATTTAATTAGTTGATTTTAACCAATAAAATCAAGTAATTAATTTATATCATATATTTCGAAAAAGTGGTCATCGTTTTTAATACTCAATTCACCCCCCCCCCCCCCGTTCGTATTCGATCAATAGACTCCACAATTGGTATCAGAGCCTCGTGCTCTTGATAGCCTAACAGCTAGAGTTGATCATTTTTTTGTAGTCTATTTATCGTCTTTTCCGCTGCATTTATTTTTTATCAAATGGATTCCAAACACCTAAAGTGTCCTATATTCAATGGGAAGAACTATGGTTTATGGAAAAATATGATGACCCACTTCATTAAGGGAAACGACTGGGAGTGTTGGTTGATTATCAAGAATGGTCCTAATAAGATCTTACTTGCAACCAGTAATGGCACTACCGTCGAAAAGAAAGAAGAAGACTATATTGAGGCGGATTATAAAAAGGCTGAGAAGAATTCAAAAGCAATAAGCTTATTGCAAAACAAGATGATTGCCACTGAATTCGATCGTTTCTCAACCAGTTCATCTGCCAAGGAAATATGGGATGGTCTAGAATTAGACTCTGAGGGAACCACTGTTGTCAAAAAGCAACGTATGACATTACTAATGTGAAAATACGAGCTGTTTGCCATGGAGCAAAACGAGTCAGTTGATAGCATGTCCTCTCGCTTTTCTTGCATCATCAATGAGCTAAAGAATTTAGGAAAAACTTTTGACTCCGAGGAAATTGCTAGAAAAATACTCAGAAGTATGTCTCGCAGATGGAGACATAAAGTATCTGTCATAGAAGAATGTAAGGACCTAACTTCATTATCCTATCAGGAGTTACTCGGAACCTTAATGGCTCACGAGATTACTCTGAATCAGGATGAGGAGGAAGTTAGCACAAGCAAAAAGATGGCCTTACAAGCTGAGTCTAGCAAAGTTGATGATTCTTCAGATATTGAAGATGAAACTCTATTGCTTGTTAAACGTCTTAAGAAAAAGCCCTTCTTTCAAAATCAAAATAAGACATTTAACAAATCAAAGCAAACTCCCAAGAAAACTTTTGAGTCAAAAGGATCTTTCTCTAACCCTGGATGCTTCAAGTGTGGTGATAATGATCACATGATCAAAGATTGCCCAACATGGAAGAAAATTAAAGACAAAAATTAACGTGACAAAACAAAGAAGGAGTTCAAGCAAGTCTTGATGGCTTATTGTTGGGGAGACTTGGACGCTGAAAATGACGAGTCCGAAGAAGAAGAAGAAGAAGAAGTCAATGTTTGTCTAAGTAGCGTCAGTCTTGACCCATTCTCCGAAAGCGACAATGAAAGCAATGCTTCAAATGCTGAGAAGTGTCTTGTTGGAAATTCAGATTCAGATTCAGAGGATGAAGAGGTAAGTCTTCTTGAACTTAAAAAGCAAGTTAATAAATTCTCTAAGAGTGCTTTAGTTAAGACCTTTGAACAAACCCTCGATGTAGTTCATGAACAGAAATTAGAATTAAAAGACCTTAAGGAACAGATTTTAGATATTGCTGAGGAAAACCAACTTCTGAAAGCCAAAGCCAAAAAGCTCAAATCTAAAGTTATGGCTACTCCAGCTATAACTTCAGACATGACGAACGCTGAGAAGAACGCTCTTGAATCAAAAGTTAAGGCTAGTGATGCCATAACTTCAAAGCTTAAACTCAACATTAAGCATCTTCAAGCTAAAGTTACAGCTAGTGATGCTATAACTTCTGAGTTGAAGAAAGTCAATGAGATTTTAAAAGATGAGCTTAATGGCAAAGATAGTGTGGTTTCCGAACACAAGAGAGAAATTGTATTTCTCTCTAAGCAATTAGAAGAAGCTAGTAAAAGTCTGTCCAAACTTAAGGAACAACATAAAATTGAGAAACGTGTCTTGAATGAACGTTTTGATAAATTTCGTGAAGACTTTGAGAAAGGTAACTCTTCCAAGGATTCAAGTGTAGATCATTCAAAATGTGAAAAAGAAATTGAATCCTTAAAAGAATTACTTTTACATGCACGAAAAGTTCATGATAAATGGGAAGGAAGCACAAAGGTTTTAAACTTCCTTACTGAACAATCTGATAACAACATGAAGATGGGACTTGGTCATGAATGCTATAGTCGTAGAGACCATGATAAATGCAAATCTAATCCTTCTGAAAATGATTTCAGAAAAAGAAAATACGTTAATCTTCCAGAATACTTGATTTGCAATTACTGTGGCTCTATTGGACATATACAAGTCAATTGTGTCAAACTTGCTTGGGATAAGAAAAAGAATGTTGAAACTGTTAAGACTTGTGATTTCATAGTGGAAGATGATGTCTCTACTATAGATGAACCTAACGACAATGAAGAACGCAATAATGAGTTTAGATGGACTTATGATATGGCTTTTGATTACTCATCTGTTCCTTCAAAATTAAACAAAATAAATGAGAATCGAAAGCATACATTCAAGCCTAAAGTTCATAACCCTAAACCTAAAGCGTCTCATGAAGGTACTAGACCTAAAGCTACTTTCGATAGAACAAAACCTAGAGTACCTTATGTTCCGATTGTTAGACAAGACCAAGACAACCCAATGTTAAAGCCAAAAGAATAATAAGACAAGTATGGGTTAGAAAGGATCAAATATATAGAATTACTAACCATAAAGGACCCAACTTAGCTTGGGTACCTAAAAGTTGTATTTGATTCATTTGCAGGTAGAAGTGAAAGAAAATAATCTATGGTATCTCGACAAAGGATGCTCGAGACACATGACAGAGACAAAATCTTTTTCTTTCACTAGAGCCCTTCTTTGGTGGCAAGGTTACCTTTGGAGATAATAAGAAGGGTACAATTATTGGAGTAGGAAAAATTGGAATTTCAACCTCTCATTCAATTGATAAAGTATATCTGGTAAGTGGTCTTAAACATAACTTACTTAGTATTTCTCAATTATGTGACAAAAGAAATAGAGTTGTTTTTCATGCCGATGTTTGTCGTATCATAATTGAAGGTACTAGAAATGTTTTACTTGAGGGTCACCGTATGAGGAATGTGTATATGATTGACTTAAATGCTGTCAATACAAATTCCTTTGCGTGTATGAAAGTAACTTCCGATGAGTCTTGCTTGTGGCACAAGAGGTTTGCACACGTTAGTCCAATTATTTTAAAGAAACTTAAGTCCATGGATTTAGTTGAAGGCTTGCCCTCAATTAAATTCGAGCAAGAGACAATGTGTGACTCATGTGCCCGTTGCAAACATGTTAGATCCTCTTTTAAACCTAAAAGAATAGTTAGCACTAAACGACCACTTGAGATGGTACACATGGATTTATGTGGACCTATGAGAGTTAGAAGCCGTGGTGGATCAAAGTATGTATTTGTTCTAGTCGATGATTACTCAAGGTATGTCTGGCCAATCTTTCTTTCCTCTAATGATGAAACTTTCGATGAGTTTGTGGTATTAATGAAGCTTGCCCAAAATAAATATGATAATAAGCTTATTTCGATTCGGACGGATCACGGCACGAAATTTGATAATCAATTATTTATAGAATATTGTAGGGAAAATGGTGTGGGGCATAACTTCTCCGCACCACGTACCCCACAACAAAACGGTGTCGTGGAACGTATGAATCGAACCCTAGAGGATATGGCTCGTACTATGCTTTTGTGTAGTGGCCTTCCTAGAAGCTTTTGGGCAGAAGCTGTTAGTACCGCATGCTATGTGCATAATAGAGCTATGATCCGACCTATTTTGAAAAAGACTCCCTATGAACTTTTAAGAGGGAGAAAACCCAATATATCACATCTCCGTTGCTTCGGGAGCAAATGCTTTGTTCACAATAATGGAAAAGAAAATTTAGGAAAATTTGACCCCCGAAGTGATGAAGCTGTTTTTCTGGGATATTCGGATCATAGTAAAGCTTACAAAGTGTTCAATAAAAGAACCTTGCGCATAGAAGAAAGTGTTCATGTTCGCTTTGACGAAGATAATGTGTTTGATAAAGTTGAACAAGAAGAAGAGGATCCAGATGAGCCCGATTTCTTTCTAGCAAGAAATGAGCCTTTAAATGAAGATGAAGATATTCAAGGTATCAATGATGAACTAGAAAATTCTGCAAACAATCCTAAGAGAAGTGATGAGTCCATAGTTAATGATATTATCGACCTTTCCTTGGATAAAGAAAGAGATCTTGAAGTTATACCTAATGATGTTGTAACTTCCGATCCAAATCATGATATTTCTAATGAAGTTAGTGATGCTTCTGAAGAAAATCCCGAGTCCAACTCAGGGGGAACAAATCATGACTCTTCGTCTGCAGATGATGCTAGTCCATCAAATGATAATGAGCCTAGAGTTCTAAAAAAATGTAAACATCAAAGTTCTCACCCTTTGGACAAAATCCTAGGGGATCTAGAGCAAGGCATTAAAACTAGAAGGTCCTTGAATAATTTCTGCTCGTTCTTTTCTTTTCTATCAACTATTGAACCTACCAATATTAAAGAAGCTCTTGCTGAACCTGATTGGATAACCGCTATGCAAGATGAGCTTCAACAATTCGAACGCAATAAGGTATGGCACTTAGTGCCACGACCTAGTGATCGATCTGTTATTGGTACTAGATGGGTGTTTAGAAACAAATTGGACGATACAGGACTTATTACAAGAAACAAGGCACGACTAGTTGTCCAAGGCTACAATCAACAGGAAGGGATCGATTATGACGAGACCTTTGCACCTGTAGCAAGACTTGAGGCTATACGTCTCATTATTGCCTTTGCTGCTCATAAAGGAATGAAACTGTTCCAAATGGACGTTAAGACAGCATTTCTTAATGGTTATTTGGAGGAAGAAGTCTATGTAGAACAACCTCCTGGATTTTTAGATAGCAAGATTCAAAACCATGTCTATAAATTAGACAAAGCTCTATATGGTTTGAAACAAGCTCCAAGGGCATGGTATGACAGATTATCCAAGTTTTTGTTACAAAATAATTTTACAAGAGGATCTGTCGATAACACCCTGTTCCTAAAATCCGAGGGTTCTAATTTACTTGTTGTACAAATTTATGTAGACGATATTATATTCGGTTCTACTAATGAAAAATTGTGTAAGTATTTTTCTGATCTAATGACTTCTGAGTTTGAAATGAGCATAATGGGAGAACTGAAGTACTTTCTAGGCTTACAAATTCAACAAACAAAGGATGGTATAAAGATACACCAACAGAAATATATCAAGGAACTAATCCGAAAGTTCGGTATGGAAAATGCAAAATCATACGATACACCTATGGTACCTGAAAAGAAGATGACTATAGATGAACATGGTAAGTGTGTCGATGAGACTACATATCGAGGTATGATTGGTTCACTTTTACATTTAACTGCAAGTCGTCCTGATATAATGTTTAGCGTATGTGTCTGTGCTCGATTTCAATCGTGCCCTAAAGAATCACATATGATTGCGGTTAAACGTATTTTGAGATATTTAATTGGTACATCTAATTTATACTTATGGTATCCACTTGAGTGTAATTTGGATCTAGTAGGATATTCGGATGCGATTATGCAGATGTTCTTTAGATAGGAAAAGCACTTCTGGGTATGCAACGTTTGTTGGACCTTGTATTATCACATGGGGATCAAAGAAGCAAAATTCAGTTGCAATGTCTCTGCGAAGCGCAGGTTTAGTATGTATCTCATGGATCGGTATGTTCTCAATTACTTTGGTTAAAGCAACAACTATGTGATTATGGTATAAATGTAGGTCGTATGCCTATTATGTGTGACAATACGAGTGCTATAGTAATTTCTAAAAACCCTGCCCAGCACTCGAGGACCAAACATATAGATATTCGACACCATTTTCTACGGGATCATGTAGAGAAAGGCAACATTTCACTTGAATTTTGTAGTACTGAAAGGCAATGGGCTGATATCTTGACTAAGGCATTAGCTAGAAAACGCTTTGAGTTATTGAGACTTGAGATTGGTTTAATTAGTGATAATTAAATCCGTCATAATTATGTCCGGGAACCCGAATGACTCAGCTAGGAAGATAAGATTGTACGATTGTGTCCGTATATTTTTGTTGCAAGTTTAATTATGTTAAATAATATTTATTTTACGTGTTATATCTTGCTTATGTGTATGGTAGTATTTTATATTCTGCATAATCACATTTCCTTACAAAAATCGACAAAATCTACAATAAACTGCCTAATATAATAAAGATATTTCTATCTTATTATATTCCTACACAAATCCTGCCTAAACTCCAATACAAAAGATTCCTTCCTAATCTTACATCTAATAGGAGATAATGCCAAAAAAAAAAGGAAGTGCGAAAAAAAAATAAAAAAAAACGCACTAAAAAAAAAGGGGAAAGTGCCGTGAAAAAAAAAAAAAAAGGCACGAGAAAAAAAAAAGGAAGATGCCGAAAAAAAAAGAAAGGCATTAAAGAAATAAGGAAATTGGTATTATTCTCTATCTTTTAAGGAATCCTATTCTTACCTAAACTCAAATTCCTTATGCTATATATACCCCTTTAATCTCACCATAATTCTCATCAATTCTAATTCTCTAAACCCTAATTACCTTTTACTATTTTTTAATAATGACTAATCAACCTACAACCCGTTTTCAATCAAAGAAACATGTTGTTATTAGAAAGAAGGTAAGCCAATCACCGCCTCGAACTCGCTCCACCTCACCGGCCGAACTCCCTCGCTCCCCACGGTCCTTTGTCGACCAAACCGCCAACCTCACCAAGCGACGAAAATTGTTTAAGGGTAAGGGAAAGACGGTTTCGGAAATTGAGGTAAGTTCAAAGACTGAAAACTATAAACTTCAAGATGGTTCTTCACGTATTCTTTACGCACAGCATATGGATGATTACACCAACAATGGACTGAATTATCTTAGACTAACTCAAGTAGAACGAAGAGATGTCAATCAAGTTGCTCAATATCGCATTCACCCAGGACGAGTATATTCGATTGATTGGTTAAAGAAATACAAAGCACTTGGGTTTTTCAGAAATTTTCTCAAGGATCAAGGATGGGAAAATATTGTTGCTGTAAGTGGTCCTGTCTTTCCTATTGAGGTATATCAATTTTATGCTTCTGTTCATCTTAAGGAAGGAAATTTGTTTGTTGTGGTCAATGAGACTTCCATAAAAGTCTCACCTGGTGATTTTTGCGACTTGGCTCATGTTCCTAACGAGGGAACTGAGATCAATCCAAGCGTAGAATGGGGAGGTGTGTCACCTGAAAAAAGGTTGATAGTGAAACGGTATTTCAAACAAGATGCAACTTCGTCTGAGACTATCTTGACTGCAAAGTTGTCGACTAAATTGAGGTTCTTTTTGAACTTTCTTTGGAATACTATTGTTCCTCGAAAAGAAGGTAGAAATAAATTCGGGGCACATGAGATGATTATTATGAAGGCTTGGCTTGAAGGAGAAAAGGTTAGTCTACCCTTGCTTGTGTTTAATAAAATTATACAAGCTAGTGTAACGGCTAAGATGGAGGATTTCGCTTCTACTTTAAGTTTGCCTTATGGGAATTGGATATCTCGAATTTTAGAGAAGAAAGGAGTAATTGGGAAGCAGAGTTATGGAGTTATCACTAATGACGAGATGAGCGATCTTTATCTATCTTATATGAAGCTCGTTATTAATGGCAACGAATTAGGTTTTGAGACAAAAGGAGAAAAAGGAGAAAAAGGAGGAAAAAGCAATGTGAGTTTTGATATGTTGGATTCTAAGATGGATTCGAACTTTACTTCTATTCTTGGACGGATTAATGAACAAGACAAGAAATTGGAAGAATTGTTTGACCTAATTAAAAAGGAAAGGAGAGTTGATACTAGTGGACCAAGTGAAATTAGTCCGGCCCGCCTAAATACCGTGTTGTCACGGTTTGATACACGACTCGACAGTGTTTTTAAGGCCGCCATACGAACTCACTCCGAGTCTACTCAAATAAAGGAAGGTATGGCTAGTTTGGTTAAGTTTGGTGATGAACTTTTGCAATCTGGGAAGGAGATGAGGTCTGAGATGCAAACTATATATGAAGCAGTTAAAGCAATGACTTTGAGGATTGGTAACTTCGATACTCGATTAACCGCTCAAGCTGCACTTCTCGACCATTGTCATGCGCGACTCGAGGACTTGGAATACCGCACCCGACCTAGGTCCAACCCGCCAAGCCCGCGATACCCTTGACCATTTTGCCCTAATCCATTCAACCTAGCCTTATCTTTTGAATTCTTTCGCTCACAATAAAAATCCATTCTTATGGATATTAGCTTTTTCAATTCCGCATAATTTCCTTTGTGATTGCACGTTTATATTATTATTATGCTAATTAAGAACTAGATTGCGTTTAATATAATATGTTTTTCATGATTATTTCTTGTCTCATAATATATTATTCTGGTCGTTTTATGTTTGTTCTTATCTTTTCAATGATGCCAAGAGGGGGAATTGTTTTTATGATTTGCGACCGTCTCAAAGATTAATTCTCCCATGGCGTTCTATAGTTATAACTTTGAAGAGATTATTAGTTTCTACGCTCAACTGTTCTATAATTTGGGAAGTATTACGTTGAGGGGGAACTAGACTTAGACACAAATCATAGGAGACTTGTCATCATCAAAAAGAGGGAATTTGTTGGACCTTTAGTCCTTATTAATTGTTTTGATAATGACAGTAATGATTTGTATGTGGACTTAATATGTAAACATATGCGTGTAATTGTGTGCTTAAGTTTTAATTTAGAAAGGAACAATTACAAAGACGCAAGCTTGAAGTTTGGACCAAGGAGGTACAACTTCAAATATACTTGATCGATGTTTTCAAGCGAGATCAAGATTGGAAATCAACCACGAGACTCAAGATGAGAGACTTGTGAAGAAACGATTCGTTCTTCAAGATCTACCAAGATTAGTTAGTATAGGTCGTCATCCGGTAATGGTTTTACTTTGTTTGATTTAAAGGTTAGTGAAGTTATGACCTAATAGACATAACTTCATTGCTAGACAAAAATTATGCGTTAATTTTTGGAAAATATATTTTTTAATGGTTTATAAAAATAAGAGAGTATTTATTTTATTTGGAATTAATTAATTAGAATTTAAGTTAAATAAACTATTGATTTGTAACACGATATTTATATCGTCATGCAACCTAGGGCTTTAACTAAATTCTATCTCGATTTGTTGCGGGCTATAGAAGTAAGAATGGACCGAAGGAGGCCTTGGGCCGGCCGAACCCTAGGGAGGCCGAAACCCTAGGTGGTCGAACCCTAGGAGGCCGAACCCTAGGAGGCCAAACTCCATTCCTTTGCTCCTTACTTGTTCTTCAAGTTTTATATTTCCAGAACATTCCAAACCCTAATTCACTCTACTATAAATACTCTCATTCATTCAACAATAATTGTTGACACACACATCTACAAATTTTAAGAGAGAAAAATATTTTAAGCAAAAATCATTTGAGCTTTAATTCTTATTTTCATATTTGCTTATACAAAAATCACGCATCAAATTTGTCAATCACTCGAAGAAAAATCGTTATAGGATACTAAATACACAAGGATAGTATACTCACTCGCATAACGTGAGATTAGTATTTGTCGTTGTATTTTTCATATTAACGTAAGAGCAACCTAGAGTATTTAGCGATACTCAATCTGAGTTATAATCATATAGTTGATTATACGAGTGGATTGGTAATTTTTGTAATCCGGAGAAAGGTACTAAAAATTATTAATCGAGAATAGTGGACGTAGGTTTCGACTTGTGAAACTGAACCACTTCAAAATCCTGTGTGTCTCTCTTTCTCTCTCTCTTTATTATTGTTATTTCGATTTTGCATTTATTGTTCATAATTTAATTAGTTGATTTTAACCAATAAAATCAAGTAATTAATTTATATCATATATTTCGAAAAAGAGGTCATCGTTTTTAATACTCAATTCACCCCCCCCCCCCCTCTTTCGTATTCGATCAATAGACTCCACAGTATGGCTGGGCGTTCCGGGGATGTGTGTGATGGAGTTGAGAATGGAGGAGTATAGCATTGCATTCTTTATTTATATCGTATTACCTACTCAACCTCGCAGTTGACCCTGTGTATTCATGTACGCCTGTGATGATCCAATTACTGGGGAGCAGATTGACAGGTTGTTGAGACATTTGGAGCTGGCAGGGGAGAGAGCATGGATCACCTGACTTAGAGCTAGCCCACTTTTATTTCCGTTTAGCTATCAGACTTTATTTCAGTTTTGAGACATGTTCCATTTCAGTTGTAAACACTTATAAACTTTTAATTTAAAGTACTGTTTATCTTTCCCTTTGTTATATACTGCCTCGGGTTTCCGAGATGGTAACACCCTTCTTTATCTGAGGAGTCCTAGTCCAGGCCCTTAAATAAATGGGGGTGTTACGAAGTGGTATCAGAGCGAACGATTCTCAGGCCTAAACCAATGAATCCAATGAACATAGGAAGAGTCTAAATAAAATGAACCCCCGGGATAGAACTGTTAGGAGCACACTAAAGGTAAGGGATGAGTTAGGGGCTCCCTCACACCGAACCATTGGCCCTCACAGTTTGACCGGGAACCTAAGTGTAAATGAGAGAAAGGGTAGAAAAGTTGCATGATGTTGAGTATGAATTCATATATTGTTGCCTAAGTGTTAACTGATTGATATATTAATTGTTGCATAAAAGAGTTGATGGGAGGTTGTGGCATAATACTTTGCATGTTTTAAAGTTGATTCATACTTTATCTCTATAAAGTTTGTGTTAGAAGACTATGTCTAGTGATATGCGGTTATATGATCCCTAAACCATGTTAGGTAGACAAGTAGGGTAAGAAGTGATAGAATTGGCTAGAGTTGCCAAGGTGATTTTGTGTTGCAGCTAATTCCTAAAATTTTCTTATAGCCATGCCTCCACGAAGGAACCCGGCTGTAAACATCACCCAGGCAGAGTTAGATCAGCTACTGGCTGAGAATGAGGCCCTAAAGGCCACAAGAATTGACCCTGCTAAGATGAGTACGATAGTGGCGAGGCATAACCCTACCATTTTCACTGGAGAGGGGGAACCTCACTTGCTGGGAGATTGGTGTCGGGAGTTCACCAACCTATTCGAGCTGATAGCTTGTCCTGAAGAGCTGCAAGTAGACCAGGCTGCCCACTACCTCAGGGCCACAGCTGGGGAATGGTGGACTAGGAACAAGGCGGAGATCCGACATGTTGCTAGGGATATTGAGGAAGGATACGTGTCTTGGTTGGAATTTCAAGTGATACTGACGGACCAGTTCATGCCAGATTTCAGGAAAGCTAAGCTAAGGGAGGAGTTCGATACGTTTAAGATGACAGAGGACATGACGGTGGACACATACCATAGGAAGTTCCGACTGTTGGCTTCATATATCGATGAATTTGCTAAGAACGAGACCATGTTGGCTATGAGGTTTGAGAGGGGACTGACGGTGGATATCAAGAAGAGGCTCACGGCAGCTCCACCTACCACCGTTCAGGACATCTACTTGAGGGCTGATGCTGCTGAGAGGCTCTCCGAGCAGATCAAGGAGGTTAAGAAAGGAAAAGCTGAGAAGAGGAAGTCGGAAACTGTCAGTGATAATACTGGGGCCAAGAAGCTGAATTCAGGCAAGTTCGGTGGATACTCCACCAATAGTGCTCCTGGGGGGATGAGGAATCAAAGCGGAGGCAGTTACAGAGGTGCTAGTATTGGAGGTAATGCGCCCAGGGTCACTTGTTTTGGCTGTGGGAAGTTGGGGCACAAGAGATGGGAGTGCTTAAGTTCGAGGAAACCAATCTGGGGTTTCCGGACACCTACTTCTGGTTCAGTGGATCTCGAACATCGGGATCGTGGGTACAACAACTACCGTACTCCTAACACTCGGCTATGGAGGAGGTGCCCGATCTGGGGCAAGTAACGATTATCAAGGAAGCTACAACAACTATCGAACCGTAGCCACCGAACCAGCCCGATGGGGGTGGCAATTTTGAGGAACCAGAATGAGGGGAACAAGCAACCCGGTACGGCTTCATCGAGTCGATCTGGAGCTAAGTCCAGGGCAAGCTCTTTGCCATGGGAAAGGAAGCAGCTAAGGAGGATGCTCACGTAGTGACTGGTACTTTTCTTGTCAACTCTATACCCACCTTCGTGTTATTCGATTCTGGTGCTACACATTCATTCATATCTAGGGAGCATGTTAGAGCCTTGAACCTTACTGCATATGATAGAGTGGTCGATTCTGTTATAGTACCCTCGGGAGAGTCTGTGTCTTGTGATAGAATCTATACTAGTGTACCTATTCAGATTGGGGAGGTTGTCTTTCACTGTGACCTTATGGAGTTTCCATTGGGTGGTTTCGAGGTGATTCTAGGGATGGATTGGTTGGGGAAGTACAAAGCTTTCATTGACTGTTACCAAAAGAAAATATCATTGAGAGGACCTAAGGGAGTCAGAGTAACTTACAAGGGATACAGGGTCAAACCCAAAGTCAAATTTATTTCAGTAAACACTCTCAAATCGAGTCTGAGGAAGGGAGACCAGTTGATCTTGTGTCAGATGTGGGATAGAGAGTCTGAGACCCCTAGGATTTCTGACATACCTGTGGTGAGAGACTTTGAGGGGGTATTTCCGGAAGAGATTCCTGGGCTACCACCTAAGCGCGACGTTGACTTTTCCATTGATCTAAAGCCGGGAGCTGGACCTATTTCTAAACCACCATACCGTATGGGACCGAAAGAGATGGAAGAATTGAAGAAGCAATTGGATGAATTGACTGAGAAGGGTTATATTCGACCCAGTGTTTCACCTTGGGGAGCACCTGTCCTATTTGTCAAGAAAAAGGATAGAAGTTTGAGGCTGTGTGTGGATTACCGAGAGTTGAATAATGTGACTATCAAAAACCGTTATCCATTGCCAAGGATCGATGATTTGTTTGACCAATTGAGTGGGGCTGGAGTGTTCTCGAAGATTGATCTGAGGTCGGGTTATCATCAACTGAGGATAAAGAACGAAGATTTTCCTAAGACTGCATTCAGAACTAGATATGGACACTATGAGTTCTTGGTCATGCCCTTCAGATTGACCAATGCGCCAGCTGTGTTTATGGACCTAATGAATCGGGTGTTCAGTCCTTATCTGGACAAGTTCGTGGTTGTATTCATCGATGATATATTGGTTTACTCCAAGAATGAGGAAGAGCACGAGGAGCATCTGAGGATAGTGTTGAGAACTTTGGCGAGAATCGCCAGTATGCCAAATTGAGTAAGTGCGAGTTCTGGTTGAAGAAAGTTGCCTTTCTGGGGCATGTGATTTCCAATGAGGGGGTGTCAGTGGATCCTAGCAAGATCGAGGCTGTGACTAGATGGCAGAGCCCAAAGAATGTGGGCGAAATTCGAAGCTTCTTGGGACTATCTGGATACTACAGGAGGTTTGTCAAAGACTTTTCGAAGATAGCAAAACCATTGACATCCCTAATGAGGAAAGAGAACAGGTTTGTTTGGGATGAGAGTTGTGAGAAGGCTTTCTTGACACTTAAAGAGCGCCTAACCACAGCTCCTATCCTTGCTTTGCCAGATGGAAATGATAACTTCAAAGTGTATACTGATGCTTCTAAGAAAGGGTTAGGGTGTGTGTTGATGCAGAACGGGAAGGTAATCGCGTATGCTTCTCGACAGTTGAAGACCTATGAGGAGAATTACCCTACCCATGATCTAGAGTTGGGAGCCATGGTGTTTGCTCTTAAGTTGTGGCGACATTATCTCTATGGAGCGACTTTCAAGGTATTTTCTGATCACAAGAGCCTGAAGTATATCTATACTCAGAAGGAGCTGAACATGAGACAGAGGAGATGGATCGAGTTGATTGGCGACTACGACATGGACTTACTCTATCATGAAGGGAAGGCGAATGTCGTAGCTGATGCTTTGAGTCGGAAGTCTATCCATGCCCTGATCAGTGCCAAATCCAGGGTGAGGATGTTGGGTGAGCTAAGGAAGATGGGGATTTACATGATCCGACGAGGTGAGACCATTGGAGATATGACAGTTGAGCCGGAGTTGTACGAGGAGATTCGAGAGCTACAGAAAGAGGATGCTAGAATTCGAAATGGCGCAATGCGGTAGAGCAGCATGTACGAAACCTTACTCTAAATTCAGTATTCATTCAGATGGGAGCTTGAGGTTTGGACAGAGGTGGTGTGTGCCGGCTAACGAGGAACCAAGAAGAAAATTCTTACCGAGGCACATGCTACTCCTTATTCTGTACATCCTGGAGGGGATAAGTTATACAAGGATCTCAAGAAGACGTTCTGGTGGCCTAATATGAAGAAGGAAGTCGCTGAGTTCGTGTCTCGATGTTTGACATGCCATAGGGTGAAGGGTGAACACAAGAGACCGCAGGGGAAAGTTCAGCCGCTAGATGTACCGGAGTGGAAGTGGGAGAGTATATCCATGGACTTCATCGTCGGGTTGCCTCGGACTCAAAGAGGTAACAACATGATTTGGGTGATCGTCGACAGGTTGACAAAGTCAGCTCACTTTATTCCCATGAAGGATACATGGAGTAAGGCTGAATTGGCTAAGGCTTATGTTCAGTACGTGGTAAAGTTGCATGGTGTGCCTAAAGATATCGTCTCGGACAGAGATTCCAGGTTTCTATCCAAGTTCTGGTAGGAATTGCATTCACTGATGGGTACTCAACTGAAGATGAGCACCGCTTTTCATCCTGCAACTGACGGTCAGACGGAGAGGACTATTCAGACCCTCGAGGATATGTTGAGAGCTTGTGTTCTAGAGTTTGGCGGGTCTTGGGAGGACAGACTGGGGTTGATCGAGTTTTCTTACAACAACAGTTATCACGCTAGCATTGGGATGGCACCATTCGAGGCACTCTATGGTAGGAAATGCAGGAGTCCTGTGTGTTGGGATGATCGATCTGACGCTGTCGTTTTGGGGCAAGAGATGATTCAGGAGATGGTTGAACAGGTACAGATTATTAGGCAAAAGATGAGAGCTTCCCGGACGACGGAAGAGCTATGCCGACACTAGGAGAAGTGACATTTCTTTCGAGGTGGGAGAGAAGGTACTACTCAAAGTGTCGCCGATGAAGGGAGTTATGAGGTTCGGGAAGCGAGGAAAGCTGAGTCAGAAATTCATCGGACCTTATGAGATTTTGGACAGAGTTGGAGAGGTGGCATACCGTTTAGCTTTGCCACCAGCGTTAGCCGCCGAGTTCACAATGTCTTTCATGTTTCCCGATTGCGGAGGTACTTGAGCGATCCATCACATGTGTTGAGTCCCGAGGTGATCGAGGTGGATGCGCAGCTTGTCCTATCCGGAGACACCTAAGGAAATTTTGGACAGAAAGTGAGGAAGACCAGAATGGAGAGACACTTTTGGTGAAAGTCTTGTGGACTAACCACAATGTTGAGGAAGCTACATGGGAGACTGAGGCTTCCATGAGGGAAAGCTATCCACACCTGTTTGCATGAGGTAAGTTCCGGGACGTAACTTTCTTTTTAGGAGGGTAGAATGTAACATTTTGTTTTATGGGCCTAAGCCCATGAGTTCTTTATACTAGAAAATCTGTTTTGGTACCCACGGTGATGCTTGGAGGCTTGATAGATGAGCGAACTTCGGGACGAAGTTCATTTTAAGGGGGGAAGACTGTAATACTCCGTATTTTATATTACTATTTCAGTCGGGTTAATTGTTAGTCGATATTTACGTTAAGTTATTTTATTTGACTCGCGTTGTATTGTAAGATCGAGTTGTTTCGTAAGTTAATTGAGACGGGTTATATGGAATTCGAGATGTGAGCTAACCCATTTACCCTCGACCCATTTGAGTTTACCCAATAACATGTTTAACCCAACACCCAACATCATGTTTTAACCTAAATTTACCCTAGCACTACAAAACCCTACTCCCTCACCCGCCTCCCTCATTTCATCGGCATCAACCTCAACCTTCACGTAAATCGAGAGAGAGAGAGGGAGTGTGGGTGTTGACGATGCAGCAAGGAAGGCTTTAGGGTGGTTGTCGACGTCCGTAGGCGACCCTGGTGGCTGTTGTGGTGGCAGAAAAGGTATGAGTGCAACCCTTCCCTTCTGTTTTCGTTTTTCTGTCGGGTTTTGGTTGCTGTTGTGTGTCTTAGGGAGGTGATGCTGGTGGTCGTTGACGGGGTAAAGGAGTCGTGTGGTATGTGTCGAGTGTGGTGGTGGTTGTTAGGGATATTTTAGGTGGTCGTAGTGGCAGAGAGAGGCGGCATCGACACAGGGTAACAAACGGGTTAAAATATGGGTTTTCAGGCGGGTTTAGACGGTTAGGTTTGGGGTGGTGCCACCGTGGACTCGGGGGAGGTCGAAACGGCGGCGCCACGGCGTCTGGGTGTGTCGTCTGACGGCGAGCAGGGCTGTGGTGGTTTGGCAGGGGATAGGTGATGGCTGCGGTGGTGGTAAGTCGAGAACAGGCGGCGGTTGGTGAGGCACGGTGGTGAACCAGGCCAAACGACGGCTCTGGTTTGACTCGCCGGCAACAGTCGACCCTGTTGGGGGCGGTCGTTGGTGGCTGGGTCAAGTTGGGGGTTTGGGCTGGTGGCTGATACGGGCTAGTGGCAGCGCGTGGGAGCGTGGGAGTGCGTGTGAAGGGGACGGTGGTGATGACGGGTTGTTTTAGTTTTGAAACGGTTTTGTCGTAGATTTAATCGTTATAATTCGTTAATTTGTCGTATTCTTAGTTAGTTAATTTAATTTCCCGAGTTATTTAAAATAATTAGAGACGGGTTTTGAGTCGGGTTTGTTAAAATGGAAAAGCTGCTATATCGGGAAAGTTTCCATTTAAGGAAACTTTCCATTTTAAGAAGTTCTATTTTTAGTAACTTTCTATTTTGGGAACGGGAATAGTTTAAGTAATTGTTTATCGTTTATTTATCTTTCAGAGGGCGAATTTGTTGTGGAATATTACTGAGCACCCGACTTTTTGACTGCAGTAATGAGGTAGGGAATACACTGATTGAGTTCTTACGATTATAAAGAGTTGGCATGTTCGGTGATTATATGACATATCTGATTATCTTATTTATCTTGTTGAGCATTATTATTCATACGTTTCATACATTGCATTTGCATCGGAGTTGGAGTTGGAGGGGATGAGAGTATTGCGATTAAGGCCCAAAGTGGCGGGTCTCAGACTCGCCCGGTGTCCTCGCCATTTAGCCGGTATATCGACGACGGTCGATTGATATAGTCTGCCGGGGATCGGTATGGTGGGGCGTTCGGGATGTGTGTGATGGAGTTGAGAATGGAGGAGTATAGCATTGCATTCTTTATTTATATCGTGTTACCTACTCAACCTCGCGGTTGACCCCGTGTATTCATGTACGCTGTGATGATCCAATTACTGGGAGAGCGGTTGACAGTTGTTGAGACATTTGGAGTCGGGGGGAGAGAGCATGGATCACCTGACTTAGAGCTAGCCCACTTTTATTTCCGTTTAGCTATCAGACTTTATTTTCAGTTTTGAGACATGTTCCATTTCAGTTGTAAACACTTATAAACTTTTAATTTAAAGTACTGTTTATCTTTCCCTTTGTTATCTACTGCCTCGGGTTTCCGAGATGGTAACACCCTTCTTTATCTGAGGAGTCCTAGTCCAGACCCTTAAATAAATGGGGGTGTTACATAAAGCATTTACATAGTGACCTCTACCCAACTATGATAAATGATTCCGAGATCCAAATTCATATTAACTTGGGCACGGGGTAGCCGATGAAACCCTTATCAATATAACTCGGTGGATTAACTCTTTAATCGATTCTACTTTTAGAACTCTCGGTCGATAAAATTAAATTAACATTTATCTTTAGCCCAAAACACATCCGACAAGGGCACGGGGTAGCCGATGAAACCCTCATCAACATGAATTCGGTGGATTAGACATTTATCACCCACTTCCCCTACGTAACAAGGTTTGTACCCCGGGGTGGCCGAGTGCACTCCCTCGCGAAATAGGTTTTCATGGTTTCTACGTTTTGGTAAGGCTAAGTCTCAATTGTTTATTTTAGCGAGAGGTCATGTCAATTTATTATCTATCACGTTTTAAGTGAACTAAAGCGGTGAACTACGATAATTGTAATTGACACGGTCGATAAACTCGATTAAAAAGATAATGCATGTTTTAGTTATGGCGATTTAGCGATGCATGCGACATATAAATAAAATGCAAAGCATAAAAATAAATCCTAGTATGGCCTTCCTAAAAAAGAAAATCTAATTAACTATTACATATTCGGAAACCAACTCCATTGGTCCCTTGAACTTCGGTTGAGGCACGCATCTCGAGGTAACACCGTCTTTAATGGATTTCCTTTTCGAGTGACACCGTCTTCAAGGATCTCCAGAATAATTAAATTACATAACAAATTACATAATTTCCTATTATACATTTGTAATTAAAATAAAAATAAATCTATTAAATTACAAAGCGGTGATACGAGATCACAATAAATTACAAGCGAATCGATATCCCCATACATTTCGGGTAATACCAATTAAAAAAACTAAGGCCATAGTAAGTAAAATTTACATAATTCAAAAATTACATAAAATAAAATTATGACAATCATAAATAAAATGCAGCATTATAATATGTATGAACATGCCCAATTTTATGTTAAATCGCCTTTAAGGAGCCAATATCGTATATTAAACGGTTTTACGGATTTGCGTGATTCAACCTTTTAAAATCACAATAAATTACATAAAATCATATTTATGCACAAGTTAATTACCCTAACCAACTTAGGACTCAAAATTAGTCTCCACTAACTTATGACAATAATTAACTTTTGTTTCTTAAAATTTGTTCATTAAAGGACTCAAAATTACAATAAAATGCCATAAACTCCAATTAAATCATAAAAATTTCAAATAAATTCAAAATTTGAAATTTAAACTCATGAATATTCTGGAAAAATACCATGACACTCATAATGTTCAAAAACTTAGATTAAAAAATTCGAAAAGTTATCGGAAAAACAATGTTGCGGTTTATCGGATTTATCAATAATAATCATAAAAACATGAGAAAAATTATATTTATCAACTTTTCAATTTTAGATCTGAAATAGGTAATAAAATGCAACATGTGACGTTTTTCCTAAGTCATGAAGTATGTTTTAGCAATTATTCACTAATTAAAGTCACTATTTATGCTATTTTTCATCAAAAATTCATAAATCATGCATAAAGACTTCATTATAGCCTATTATTTTAAACACATCTTGTAAACTTTCATGTGACAACATACTAAATTTTTATGACCAGATTCGAATTTTATCTCACATTAACCCATTTTTCATTTAAATTCGATTTTTATCATGAAAAATCCATATTTCGAGCATAAAAACTCCAAAAATTCTGAAAACTTACAGGTCATCTAAAAATAATATATGTGAAAACATATCCAAAAACCACTGGAAAATTCGAAGTTTAGCTAATTTTAGTCCGAAAATGACATTTTTTATCATAAAATCACATTTTTAATGCCATTATTATATAAAATGAACAATAAAAATCCATTAATTAACCAAAATATCCTAAATACATTCTAGGATCAGAAACTTTAACATGCATAATTTATTTCGTGATATATCATAATAACACAAATTTACAAGTTTTATATGTTAATCGTATAACTCGGAAAAACTATAACCGATTTGCATGCAAACAACCTAAGGCTCATGATACCGCTTGTTAGAAATCTATATCTCATTACTTACCATATTCATATATGTTACATTTAATTTAGTCATAAAATTAAATACAAATCTTATGCATGCAAACATCAGTAAATATAGAGAAGAAATCGTTTTCTCACCATATGATTTTCGGATTAAAAGGGCACCAACAAGATCTTCTTATTGTTAGTTCTTGAACTTTCTAATAATGGATGAACAAAGATTCAAGGATAGAATCTCTCCCAAGAAATTATACCCAAGATAACCTCCTAAAAGACTAATATTATTAATACTAGAACAATATTAATCTTAATAAAATTGACCCAAAATATTTATTTTGTGCTCTATTATTTCGGTAAATAGAGGAAGGAATTTTGGAGTTTTTATCTCTCTAATTTTATGAGATGTAGAGAGGAAAAATTATTTCTTACACTAGAAATAATTGTGTAAAAGTATGAATGAAAAATGATAGAGAAAAACTCTCTAAATGGTACTTGGAAAACCGGTTGGGAGAGAGGAGAGGAGAGGAGAGATGAGCCAATGCATGGGTAAGTCATTCTTCTCAAGAAAAACCAGGCTTGCATGGCTATAAGCTAGTTATCATCATTATGCTCTCCACTTAATAATTTAACACAAATTAAACATTATACTCCCTCCCATAATTCGGTCTACATGGGATAAAATGGATTCCATTTTATCTTTGTCAATTTGTCAATCTGTCACATGTCACATGTCATGTAAAATTGTCATGTATTTTTAACGTATTAAAAATCAACGTATTAATAAAATATTTCATGTACAAAATCGACTTAGTAATTCACAATTACTTGTACCAAAATACTTTACCAATTATAAATTACAACATCTTGTATTTATAATAAATTATTCATTCAGTTCAATTGTTTCCGTAAACAATAATTTCATCTAAGCAATAAAACAATTCGATTACTTAGACCGTATCTTATTTTAATCAAATTACAATGAGACACGTAAATATTACTTCCAAAATCGTCCGTCAATTTTAAATAATTTAATTAACCCGTATCGTCATACGATCAATTAAATAATAAATTAAGAGTGTTATCCTTTAGGTATGACCTAAGGGGATCAACTGATCACCACCGTCGCACGACAGTAATGTCAAACTCTAGTCAGCCAATCATTACCGATATGTGTGGACCAGTTGACAATAAAATATTACTTCCCACATGTATTCTTAAAATGAGACTTAAACATGTGATCATCATGATCGACAGTTGTGATCGCATTATTGTCGGAGGACACATATTCCAACAGATTCATATTGTATATGTTGGTTGATAATATTGTAATTGTTGGAAGGGTGAGTTATATTTGTGTTGATAATATTGATGAGGTGATTTGAATCGTTAACGTTGATTGTGAACGTGGTTATTGTGAAAAGTTGTGCGACAGTCAGTTGTACGTTGTTGAGGGAGTTTGTACACTAGGCGATGGTAATATGTACGTTGTGAGGGAGGGGTACTATTACATGTTGGCGGTACGTTGTTAAGGGAGGGGTACCAAAGTAATGTGATCACGTTGTTAAGGGAGGTGTGCTAAGTAAAAGGAAGGAGCACGTTGTCAGGGGGTTGTGCAATGTAAAAAGGAATTTGCATGTTGATTTTAAGCATATTAATGAATTATAAGACAATTTATAAAAACTCAAAAATTGTGTTAGAAGAGGTTTTAGCACGAAATTTTGTGGACATGCATAGCTAATGATCTCAAAAGATTTGTGGTTAAGTTTGGTGATTTATGAGACTTATGTGATAAGATTCTTGACTCGTTCAAGTTGTTGAACAATTAATATGATCTCTTGTGCTTCCGTTGCAGGGTCTATTAAATATGCTAAAAGCTTCTCTCGTTGGGACTTATCATATTGAGAATATGATAAGTAATTACCAATCATTTCCCAGTGAGGGTCACTAGATGATTATCAAGAGCATCCTTAAGTACTTGAGAAGCACTGAGGATTTACTCTTGTAGTTTGGAGGAATTTATGAATTTCGTGTAAAAGGGTTACAAGATAGCATTCCTATGCTTATAAGATGTTATGGGCCACATTAAGGAATGGCTAGCATGTAAGAGTGTTATGTGCATAAAGAATAAAATGTATAAGAAGTTATACATGTATAAGAAGTTATACATATATATGAGGAGTCATACATAAAAGATGTCATATGAAGGATTTGTATAAGTGTTTTACGTATAAATCATGAACGAAAGCTAAGTACATTACAACATCTGATGTTGTATAAGAGACAGTTGATATCCGGAATTTAATAGAACTAGAGTAGTTCTGTTAGCCGAATATCGTCACCCGAGAGACTGTGAAAACAGTGGGAGTCTTTGACTGGTTTTAGAACTAGAGTCTAAAAACTTGTTTAGACGTGTACTTAGAAATGCTCTATGTGATGAATAGATTGCATAGAACAAAGGAAAATAGCAATGGAAATTAGAGTGATGCAACTGTTGCTTATCCTCTAACCAAAGCCGTAGGCATAAGGTAGACATGATGGTTATGTCATCTCAATGTGAATTTAGGAGTATACCTTAATTGCTAAAGATCGTTATGTAAATATTGGATAGAGTATTGATATTTACATAAGTGATGATCGCATTCATTGTTAGAGTTTCTTTAAGAACTCAATTATTCAGTTTGACTGAAAACATTGAATACCTTGTTTATCTGAATAAGTTGTGGAGACAATGTTGAACACTATTCAAGTGAACAAGATGAACATTGTATTTTGTCCCTAGTCACTTAATGAGGTGACGTCTCGGAGTGACTAGATTGTAAGTCGATTGATGGTTGTTCAACACCATAAGGTCATACGTGATGACTAGTCGATTATATAGGCAGAGTGTGTGACACTTTGCCGGACAGTGACCATTTAGAGAGTCCCTAAGTTCTATTATAGACGTCTGGTCGTGGCAGGGATCTCTAAGACGTTCCTATGAGTCGATTGTTTTGACTGGAGACTATTATCTGAGCAAGTGCAGTTTCCGAGTGACTTTGGTTTTTGTCCTAGGTCGTGCCGTGAAAGGAGGCCAAAAGGCCATTTACTAGGTCATGGTGATCTGTATTGTGCAATATGATAGATAGGGCATACGAGAATTGTCCACCCACGTTGGGTAAACTATATCTCAAGGCCACTCGAGGAGTTAATGACTACAAATGCGTGGCCACGCTCGGAAGTAATCTGTGAGAGATTTTTCCGGTCAGGTAGTCACACTCCCAATCGAGAAAACCACTCGCGATAAGTTCATGTGCAAGTGCGACCTGAAAGACACCTTGCATTGAGTGGGAGATTAAAACGGACAAGAGAATTGGTAGCGCACACCTTGTGTCGGACAAGTGGGAGATTGTTGGAGTTAGTGTCCTCCACAATAGTGCGTTTATATAATAATTCTCATTAAAGGAATATCATAAGATATTTAATAATTTGATCCTCGTCAGTTGATTAATGTAAATCGATAACGGTTGGCTGACTAGAGTTTGACGTTATTGTCGTGAGACGGCGGTGATCGACTGACCCCTTTCGGTCACACCTAAAGGAACGAACCCCAATAGACAACTAATTAATTGTATGAGATACAATTTATTTAGTCCCTTGATTTATAGACTAAAAGGTTAGTCGATTATTTTTAGAGAGATTTCGAGTTGCGAACTCGAGGCACGACAGTTATTATTTAATTATGCGATAATTGAATAATAAATTTTGGGAGACGGGTTTTAGTTAATTAATTGTTAATTCACTAAAATTGTACTAATTGGTTAATGCGATTAATATTAGTACGTAAATAATATGTGTAGTGGTACACGTATATTTACGGAGTGATTTGGACAAAATTAATTGGAAGCATTTAAATATGATACGATGTTTAAATAAAATTTACACGTATTTGTGCGACAAATATTAGAACCGAAATGGACCCGTAAATGGGACATTGGACCGTGTAAATGAAGTTAGTGGATGATCATAATCATTTCACTTTTACTTGTTTTTCTTCCATAAGTTTCATATGATCATTGTGCATGTCATAATGTTTTTAGACAAAAATTGAAACAAATCTACTCCTACACACTACCCCTCCACCCGCCACTTTCCCCATATACTCTCCAAATTGTTGTTCATTTTTTTACCACTTCACTTGTACATTTTTGCATGTGAACAACACTTTGTCTTCCTCTCTCTAAAATTAATATACATCTTTACTAAGAAGTTAGTAATCAAATTTTATTACTAAGAGTGTTAGTAATATTACAAATATTATCAAGGGAATGATTTTAACAAGTTCTAGTAAAATACTTGTTAGATTTTTGGGTTAAGTTCTTGGGTGCATCTTGAAGGAGATCTTCTCTTTGAAGATTTGTTAGGAGGATCATCCTTTTATCATAAGCTCAAGAACAATCAAGGTAGGAGATCTTGATTGTGCCCATTTTACGATAAAAATCTATGTAAGGAAATTGTTTTTCCTTAAACTTTCATTTTTATGCTTTTATATTTGCATGCATGTTACATAGATCACCAAAATGATAAATTATGAGATAATTTATTTTTTATAAAGAGTCTAATATGGATCTATGATCTTTCAAATTCAGGGGCAGAACTCATCCCGGAACAGGCGCAGCACTGATGCGTCCCTTGTAAGAGGCGCAACTTTTACTGCGTCTGTTCCTGAGGTGAGTTCTGGCTGTGAAGTCAGAAATGCGAATTCATTAATGTTCGTTTGTAAGTTTATGATTGATTATCGATATTTGACTCGAGTGAAGGTGATTTAACATATTAATTATATATGAAGCCATCATAAAAGCGATAAACACGAATTAAAATGAATTAAAACGGGTTAAGACGAGTTAAAACTAATTAGATTTATATACGAGAGTTGGAAACGAACTTGTGAAAGACGTAATAAACAAGAAATAAGCAATGAAAATATGTACAAAGCATGAATTCCATAAACTTGATATGAACGAATCGAGCCTCTAAAATCCGGGTATGATTTAATGACGAAAACCCGCAAATATTGATTATAAGGGATTTAGGTCGTTAATAAAACGTGGTAATTATTAAGAATGTACCAAAATTTATTTATGTGTGAGGAAAGAAAATAGGAAAGTAAAACAAAAGGAACGAATCAACAGAGAAAACCGAGGAAGAAGAAGAAGAGCAGGAACAGCGGCGGCCTCTGGAAGAGGTGCAGCAAATGCTGCGTTTCTTCTCGACGTGTGGTTACTGCTGATCCGTAAAAAAGGTCTAATAATAGGGTTTTAGAAGTCGGTTTTAAGCATACTTTTGACGTGAATCTTACAATAATTAGTTCAAAAAATAAATATACAATAAAAAAGATGGGTTTTACACCCTCAGACTTACATGTTTGACGAAACGAGATTAACTAAGTTAACGATTAGTGATTGCTCGACTCGAATGTATGTAGAAAGTGCCCTCGTTAGAGGATTTAGATTAAATTGATTGATGTGTACTGGTCAAATTGGTCGGTCATGCAACGTGACTGGAACTCAGATTGATCTGAGCTTACGTGGTCGATTGATCAAGCATGTAGGTGTTGAAAGCTTAGAGCACGGTCATAGAATGAAAAGGGAGAAGAGAAGGGCGGACACTCGCGTGAAAAATATGTGGAACGAAGGTCCCTATTTATGATAAAAAATGTGAAGAGTTATGGAATGACTCAAACTTTGGAAACAAATCACGGAAAAATCTGAAAATAGGCAGATATGAGCTGGGGAAGAGGCGCAACAGCTGCTGCGATCCTTCGAAGAGGCGCAACATCTGCTGCGTCATTTCCCCAGAGGTTTCCTCCTGCGGAAGAAAGAATTCCGCGTTTCTTTTAGGGAATTGCGGTGGATCTCAACTTCCTTATTTCTTTAAATAAGATTTTCGGGATATATTTTACCAAAAGATATAAAATTAATTTATGGAATGAATATCCGGAATATTTCAGGACATTCCGACTCGGCATTTTAAACGGTTTCTTAGAAAATGAAGCTGTTTTTGACCCGAACTCCAAATGACCTCTAATTACTGTCAAAACGACCGTATCGGCACGTAAATGACGACCACGGGGTAGACACAAGTATTTGAGCAATCACTTGATGATAAACTTACGGACTATCATAAATCGTTTCGTGTATCAATCATGCAGCCCAATCATCACTGGGTGGTTGGCGGGAGGTGTAGAAATGAGGTATCTATAGAGCCTCCACTTTGACTGAGGCTTGAACAAGGCGAAAGTCAAAGTATAGCCATCAGGTCAATCGAAGATTACAACCTGACGACTATGGCGACGCGGGGCGGCTCAAAGGGTCTGAACCAAGGACCTATCATCGGGAACATTTTAGAGTCTGTCGACTTCTGGGGAGGGTCGTTTAAAGTCCATTAGACTACGTAAGGAGGCTCGACAGCCATAAGAAGAAATCATACCCGAGACTTCTTTCTCGGACCAAATAAAATTGAGGATAGAAGGATGTTGGTAGAAACTGCTGGGGGAATTGGCTTGCGTCGATCTCAAGCGAACTCTTGTCGGGGAATATGTTGATGATTCTGTCTGGATTGAATCATTTCTGGGAATCTGCTTGTGTCTGTTTCCAAACAAACTCCATCTCTCGAGAAGTACAATCGACTGTCATGAACTCTCGCTGGAAAAAGGGTTTTGATAAAGGCATGTCTTAAAACACCGTCAAAGAAAACTTAAAAAGGCTTGAATGATAATGGTGCATCCTAAGCACCGCTGGAAATCCACTCGTTGTTGCAAGCGAAGTCCTGATGAAAGATCCTTGCTGGGAGATAAAATACTGCGACGGTTTCGCAGTCTGCTTTAGAAAATTATACGGGAGATAAAATACTACGACGGCTTCGCACTCTGCTTTTGAAAAATACAGGTCCGGAAAAAAATAAATGGCCAATATACCAAATATATGATATAAGGCGTTGGAGAAGGGGCGCATAAAAATTGGGCCCACAAATAACCAACTTATAACGAATTTTCAAAAAATGAGCTGGTAGGAAGCTGGGGAAGAGGCGCAGTAGAAGCTGCGACTCTTGGAAGAGGCGCAGCAGGTGCTGCGTCCTTTCCCGGGCTTGTCCCTGTCTGAGTAAAATAACTCGAGAAAACCGTGTTCATTATTCATAATTCAAAACACAATTTCCTTCAATATTCTCTCAAATTCCAACCAATTTCCGCCAAAATTTGATCAAGTCGCTCCATTAATCATGACTAATAGAGGTATGCATCACATTCTTGCTTTTAATTCTTGTTTTTGATCAATTAGAGCTGAAAATTAGGGTTTCCCCTCCCCTTTATGTCGAAAATTTGGGGGTTTTGCCCTTAAGGGATTTGTCTGATAAAATTGACATAAGAACTTGATAATTGGCAATGTTAGGAACATAACCATGTATTCTTTTTGAATTTTGGTCAACTATTGAGCATTTGAGCGAAATTGAGACGGATTCTCAGCTGTTTTGAAAACCGCTTCGAAAATGCCTTTAGGATTGTCCATTTTTGATAAAATTTTGTTTTATGGAACCCTTGTGTAATGGGTGAACTTCCTAACATGTTGGATTTTTCATTTGTGACAGCTTTTTCAGGACACTTTTCTAGGGCATAATCGCTATTATAGCGAAATGCTGCCGAAATTTCGACTCAAACCTACAACTAGGCTTGGACTTACACTTGAATTGACCCAATGTTCCATATGAGTAGTCGGGTTTCGAAAGACATGGCCAAGGATGGCGAGAAAAGGCCACTTTTAGGGCTTAAAAATGCTTGAAACGTCCTCATCAAGGCTTGTCGTGGCTCGACATGGCCTAATTTACTTTAATTTTGCAGGTGACGTTCCTTCTACGTCGAGGAGGGCTCCCATGGATGTGGACGTAGACTTCGACCCTTCTCTCACTCTTGTAGGGGGTGAGAGAGTGGATGTGTTTGAGGAGGTCCCGAGGCGGGCCAACGTGGGACGAGGTGGTCGCCAGCTAGTGGGCGCACCCGAGTGGGCCGAGAAATTGGATGTTAGACATCTTATTTGGGCGGCAGAGAGCCACCTTTCTTACAGGACGGCGAGGAGCCTGGTAGATTTCAAACTTGTCGTTTCTTATTACATTTTCTATTTGTTTGCCGTTTCACTTCTCATTTGCCTAAAGATAGCATTGTTTCGAATTGATACAGAAGGCCGGGAACATGAGGTCCTTTCCAAGGTAATCGACGATGATGGACGCCTTTGGGAGACTGCCCGAGGAGGAGAAGGCCATCGTTCAGTTGGGAGCCTTCAGGGCTCTGGTGGGAGCGTGGAGGGCCATTAAGGAAAGGAAGATTCAGGCTAACCTTAGCCTGATTCGAGCTTTCTTTGATAGGTTCTGGGACACGACCTAAACTTTTTATATGCCTTTTAGAGAGGTCGGGGTCACCTTGGAGGACTATGACATGATCTCGAGACTGCCATGCGGAGAGAAGGCTTTGGTGTGGCCGTTGATGGCCGTGAGAGTGAATTCAGCCGAGGCGAGGAGGCTGATCGGCTGGAACCTGGCGGAGGGTGCGGCCAGCGTTCCCGGGTTGTTGCCGAGTTCTTACGTCCGGGACTACTTTGCGGGTGGGACCCCGCCGACGGTGACGATGGATGGGAGGAAGGTGCCTCCTCCTCCTTGCACTGCGGAGTAGAGGGTCCGCTTGTGGCTGTGGTGGTTCTTGTCTTCTATTTACCTCGGAGACAAGGGGGAGAGGCTGTCGACGAAGCTTCTTCCTTTTCTATCTGACTTGAGTAGCCTAGGTCGGTGGGACTGGGTTACTCCTGGGTTTGCGGTCCTCACTCTCTACATGAGGGCCATGGTACGTCCTGAGCTAGTGGAGAAGGAGACTTCTCCTGCTACTGTTGGTCCTGGACTCTTGTTGGAGGTATGAACCTTTTTGCATCATGAAAGATCATTATTTCTCCCTTTCTTTGTTTCTATTGAATTAGCATCATGAAAGATCATAAATGATTATCTTTGTTTACAGGCGTGGGTGTACTCCTACATTCCCGGCTTCGCGCCCAAGAGGATGGAGCCTGAGCCGAGGGCGTACCCCGTCGTGAGAGACTGGGTAGTGTGTCGTAGGAAGAGCCAGCTCTCTTCTTACGACCTTTATCGTTGGGGCGTGAACGCCCTGAAGTTGGAGAACGTAAGTACTTTTGCTCATTTCTTTATTTTGTCTTTTATTTTAGAAGTGATCATAGGAATGAACCCTCCTTTCCCGCTTAGAGCCGATCATAGGAATGATCCCTCGTTTACTTGTTTTAGTGGGTGCCTAGACCTTGGGAGGACTACCCTGACGCTCCCGCTTTCGTGGCTAAGGTCCTTCGCCCTAGGAGCTAGAGTCGGTTGTTGCTGAGGAAGCCCATTGGACCTGTGTGGTACCTGGGCGAGCGTTTGACTCGGCAGTGCTCTCGTGACACCTTCACGGTTCCCATTGATCCTCCACGGACGATGTTTAGGGAGCCTTCTGACGCCAAGAGAGAGGCTGACTTGGCGGTCGCGAGCGGTGACGCCCTTCTTCTTCTTGGCGAGGAGTACTTCGAGTTCGTTCACCGAAGGTTGGCGTACTGGCTGATCGTGGTGAGTATTTTACCTTTTTCTTTGTTTTTGAATTCGATTTGACAAACGACGAATGATCGTCAAGTAAAAGAGCTTTTTTATCCTTGTAGGAGATCGAGGTGGCAGGCGTCGAGCCCCCAGCTTACCCAAAGACGCTCAAGTAAACTGACGTAGTGGGGATGATGACGATCTCGGAGATCCGCGACTTCGGCGAGGAGGTGACGGACGCTGTTTTGGGGGAGTGGCAGCACTTAGTGAGGAGGGTAAGCCCCCAGTTTTGACTGTCTTTATTGCTTTTATTGCATAAGAATGAGTTTATTCCTTCTCCTCTTTTCTTGAACCTTTTTGTTATTCAAATGCAGGTGGCACCGTCTCAGTACGTGGAGCTATGGAGGACGGCCAACCGGCTGCGAGCCACGGCCATCGAGGCACTTGCAGGTGGCCGAGGACGACAGGTATGAACCTCTAATTCTCTTACTTATTTTATTTAATTGATATTTCGAATTCTTATTGCCATTTCCGCATTTTGTTTTGAAATGATTGAAATAAGGCATTTTTCCTTCATTTGTATGCAGAGAGAGCGTGACCTGGAGCGCGAGCTGGCGCAGTCCCGAGAGGAGACAACTCGTCTCTTGAGGGAGTTGGAGGTCAGGGATGCTGAGATCGCTGCTCTCGAGGCGACCGTGGCTAAGCTGAGTGATGACCAGGAGTAGCTGCTTTCCCTTTTTGTTTTTGTCTTGTATATACTTTGTACATTTTGGACTTTGTTTTGGAATTTTCCGGACCTATTTTGGGCGAGAGCCCCCAGTTTGATGTATATATCGCATTTTGGTTGTACATATAGTGGCCTAATTGCCTTGTTGCTGGTTGTTTGCTGTTCCAGCAGGTTAGCTTAAAAATAGGTTTGGTAGGTGACGGTTTGTTTTGTCATGCTGATGAAATTTACATAGAATTTACACATAACATATGGGTGGCGTAAATTGGCGCAAAATGAGAAAAAGTAAAAAGTGCCCGAAAATGAGCAAAAATGACAAAAATGGCATAAAAAAGTGCCCGAAAATGAGCAGAAATTGAAAAAGTGCCCGAAAATAAGCAAAAATGACCGGACAAAAATGAGCAAAAATTGAAAAAGTGCCCGAAAATGAGCAAAAATGACCGGACTGTAGGGAGGGCTACCCCCTAAAAAAACTTAAAAAGAAATGCATAAGTGTGAAATGTAGTGGAAACGAGAAATGAAATGATTCCCCCAAAAAAGAAAATAAAACAAAATGGGTAAGTGTGCTTGTTTGGCGAAAATATCGAGTGTGTCTCGAAAAGCGAACCCGAAAAGAATTATAAAATTTGGTAATTTGACGGAATTACCAAAATAATAACCTATAGGAATAGGAAATTTAGCAAAAACAAATTAGGAAAGATCCAAAGCTGAAAATCACGGAAAACAGCCTGGGGAAGTGGCGCAGCAAGAGTTGCGACTCTTCAAAGAGGCGCAGCAGATGCTGCGCCATTTCCCCAGCTAGTCAGACCTCGACAGAAATGCGTTTAGTATAAATAGAGGCTTCGGGGAAGCTTTTATTCACGCAATTCCTCCATCTTTATTCCGTCTATCTCATAAAAGCTGTCATATCTTCATAAAAAATTCAAAATTATGGATGCATTTGAAAACCTTCTCAAGGACTGGACGAATGAGTTCACAAATGTTGAGAAACATGACATGGGTGCTTTTGATTTGGGATCGATCTTGAGTCTAAAATTAGTGAAGATTGTGAGACCTTTTTTGGATGCCTGTCTTGAGTATTGGGACCCAAATTTTCATGTGTTTGCCTTTCCTGGAGGCGATATTTATCCTTTCCCTGAAGAAATAGTTGCTATTGGAGGATAGGACCTGGAGAATGCACCCGCGATACCTTTTAGCTCTCAAGGATATAAAAGTAAATTTAGGGACCTGCTCGGATTGACCAAGCCTGAGGTGGACCATCTTCTGACCTCAAAAGGAGTCCGTATGTTTTGACTTTATTGATCGATTTATAAACAGGGAGGACCCTTCTATTTCTTATGTTGCGAGACGCAGGGCGTTCGGGTTTTGTCTACTTCATTGCTATGTCCTTCAAGGGCATGTTGACAAGGAGATGAGAGGGGATCCTCGTTTTCTGAGCCTAGTGAAACAAATGGAGCTGCGCAAGAGCCCCGCATGCCTTTGCTTATGAGAGACCATTCTTGGTTTGGATAACAGAAAAGCCAACCGTGAGCTTCCTTATTTGGGAAGTCCCATTATTCTACAGGTAAGAACCCACTTCCTTTCTTTTTCATATATGTCAACCGTTTTTTTTTTCATTTTTATTCGTTCTCTTCTTTTTCTTCTTTTTTTTTGGTTGATAAAAGGGTATTAATTCCCGTCTTTCTTTGTAGGTTTGGTTGATGGATAGGCTGCCGTTGATCAAGCCCCCAGTAAATGTGTCAGGATACCATGCTCGATCGATTGCAATGAGAACTAGGCTCTACATGGTGGACTTCACTCAGGTTTGCAATTATTGGGAAAATAAATTGAAGAGCAAAGGAGGTCCCCTGATCCTGTGGATTGTGCCGTGGTGGCATCTCAGGTCAGTCACAAGAGTCTCATCTTTGGATCTGACACGGTCAGTGCGCATCCCTGGCTTGGAATTCATGATTTGTATCTATCCGGAGAGGTTGATGAGGCACGTGGGCCTTAAGTAGAAGATTCCGAAGCTTGATACCGTCCCTCAAACTGCATCGGCGCATACTAAAAAGATTTATCGGGAATGGGTAATCAAGTGGGCTCAGAGGAACATGTGGTTCATACAAGTTCTTGTTGGCTCCCTATGGGTATCTGACTCATACTTGCAATGGAGGAAGGCTGGTACTCCTGAAGAGCGCGAGATATTGAGGAAACACGAGCCTATTGACTACAAGATTCGCGATGTAGCAAAGGAGAACCAGAAGTACTTGACTGAGGAGGAAGAAGAGGCTGGATTCCGAGTCGTTCATCCGTCGAAGAAACCGAAGACTGCTCCTGCCGTAGAGATGGTGATGGATCGAAATGGCAAGGCTATACCGTGAGAGAGACCCTTGGTGATTAGGTCAGAGGTAGCACAAGAGCGCCCGGCTTGTGGTCGAGACAAGAAGTATGACAAGGGCGACAAAGGCAAATGGAAAATGGAAGAATAGCGTTTGTCGTTTATTATAGTATTATTTATTATTTTTTAAGTTGTAATGAACGACGGGGTTTTTAGAATCCTAGCCTAGCATTTATATTCAGCATTTGATATTATTTGAAATATTATTATTATTTATGGAACAAATGAATAAAATATTAATTAGTTAAGAAACTATTATGATTTCCTTTTATTATTCTTGTCGAATTTCTAATGCAAATGCAAATGTCCTATTTACATTTAAAAATAATGGGTTATATCCCGTGAAGGATTGCCTACGTATTCATTTAAAAAATGAAATCATACCCTTGTGCGTAGTTCGAATAAATGTAAAAGAATAATTGTTCGAAGCAAGAGCTTGTAGTGAACTTTTAGAAAATAAGCACGAGCTTTACTTACTCCTAAAATACAATTCAATTTATTTGATGATATGAGGATGTCGAAATGCCAAAATGCAAAAGCAAGCTGACATAAGCTTTCTTTCTGCGGGCCAAGGGCCATTTTTATTTCGTGTCGCATGAACGGCACGTGGGTGTTACGCGAGGCGCATGTTTTATCCTACACTTAGGGTAATATCGTTTCAGTTGGTCGAGGTTGGTTGGGTTAGAAAATTCATTCCCATCTAGGTCTGTAATCCTAACTGCACCCCCCGAGAGTACGGACTTGACTAAGAAAGGTCTGGCCCAGTTGGATTTAAACTATCCACGTGGATTGACAGGTAGGAGAGCTCTGACTGATTTGAGCACCAAATCTCCTTCTTTGATATTCCTGGGCCTAACCCGTTTGTTGAAGGCTCATTTGATACGTGCCTGATATGTTTGCACATTATGTAATACCTGCAATCTTCGTTCATCCAAGAGGATGAGTTTCTCAAAACGATCCCTATTCCATTCAGCTTCTGGAATTTGACTTTTAAGCAAAATGCGTAAAGACGGGATTTCTTGTTCAACAGGTTGCACAGCCTCCATGCCGTAAGTTAGAAAAAAAGGAGTGGCTCCAGTGGGCGTCCTAACTGATGTGCGATAACCCCATAACGCAAAAGGTATTTTGCTAGGCCAATCTCGATAATTATCGATCATTTTCTTGAGGATCGTGATGACATTCTTGTTAGCTGCCTCTACCGCGCCATTAGTTTAAAGTCTATAAGGCGAGGAATGGTGGTGCTTGATTTTGTATTTGGATAGTAATTGTGCAGCTTCGGCTTGGAAATATGACTCATTGTCACTAATGATCTCGTTTGGGCAACCATATCGACAGATGATATTGGTTTATATGAACTTTGCCACATGTTTAGCTGCAAGAGCAGTGTAGGATGCTGCTTTGACCCATTTGGTAAAATAGTCATTAGCTACCAAAATGAAACAGTGACCTCCTGTTCCGCGTGGATTGATCTTCCCAATGATGTCGATTCCCCAAGTAGAAAACGGCCAAGGAGATGTCATGGTGTAAAGTAGTGAAGGAGGGACGTATTGCACATTCCCGAAGATTTGGCAATTATGGCAATGTCTGACGTATTTAATACAATCTGACTCTATTGTGGTCCAGTAGTATCCTAGACGCGTGATTTTCTTTGCCATCATGGGTCCACTCATGTGAGGACCGCATTCTCCATCGTGCACTTCTTCCATCACTTTTTGTGCATGTGATTGATCAAGGCAAGGCATGACAACACCAAGAGGTGTTCTTTTGTACAATTCTCCTTGCATGAGAAGGTATTGAGAGGCTAGTAGGCGTATGGCGTGTTGTCCTCTCTTATCCATATCCGGTGGGTATTTACCATTGAGTTTAAAGTTTAGGATGGCTTGAAACCAGGGTTCCTCTGGGCTTTTTTCCTCATCTGTATGGTGGTGTAGATAGGCTGGTTTTGACCGTCGTTCGATGCATAAAGGCATTTCAACCATGTTGTCTGGCATATTAATCAAAGATGCAAGTTTTGCAAGAGCGTCTGCAAATTGATTTTCTTCACGAGGCAAGTGCAGATAAGTGACTTGATCGAAAAATTGGGCAACTTAATCGATCCTTGCCTGATAGGGTGTTAGACTTTCACTTCGAATTTTCCAAGATCCCGTAATTTGGTTAATGATCAAGGATGAGTCTCCGTGAACCCGAATATTCTTGATGCCTAAATTTAATGCTACTTGTAGACCAATGAGGCAAGCTTCATATTCTGCTGCGTTATTTGTCACCCCGAAGTCGAGTTTGACAGAAAGTGGTGTATGCTCGCCTTCAGGAGAAATGAGCAACACTCCTATTCCAAATCCTCTTAAATTTGATGCCCCATAAAAATAAAGATCCCAAGAGTCTACACTGGTTTGTAGTATGTCCTCGTCTTGAAGTGACCATATGTCTATTGCTTGGGTGTCGTTGATAGGATTGTCTGCGAAGAACTCGGCAACGGCGCGTCCCTTTATGACCTTCAGAGGTATATATTTGAGATCGAACTCTGAAAGCATTAGGGTCCATCTTGTCAAACGTCCATTGAGAACGGGTTTCTCGAAGAGGTATTTGACGGGATCCATCTTAGAATACACCTTGACAGAGTAGCTAAGCATGTAGTGGCGTAGCTTCTTTGTTGCCCACACAAGAGCGAGGCATGTCTTTTTAAGAGGTGTGTATTTACATTCATATTCTAAGAACTTCTTACTAAGGGAGTAGATAGCTCTTTCTTCTTTCCCACCAGTTTGTGCGACCATAGCCCGCATGGCTGTTTCAGTTACTGTGAGATATAAACCAAGAGGTTGATCTTGTTGAGGAGCCATTAGAACCGTTGGCTTAGCCAGTATCTCTTTAATTTTGTCAAACTCCTTTTAATAGTCATCGTCCCATATGGTATGATTTGTTTTCTTGAGCTTTTTGAAAATGGGTTCGCAGATTATAGTAAGCTTCGATATGAATTGACTTATATACTGTACTTTGCCTAGAAATCCTCTAACCTCCTTCTCTATTTGGGGTTGCGGTATTTCGATTAGAGCTTTGATGTTGGATGGATCAATTTATATTCTCCTCTGGCTGGGGACATATCCCAGAAGCTTGCCTAACGTTACTCCGAATACACATTTCTGAGGATTGAGCCTCATGTTGTACTTTTGCAATCTTAGGAAGAACTTGCGAAGGTTATCAATATGCCCCTTTCTATCTTTGGATTTGACGATCATATCATCGACGTAAACTTCTACTTCTTTATGCATCATGTCATGTAGCAAAGTGGTTGCAGTGCGTTGATATGTAGCTCCGGCATTGATTAGCCCGAATGGCATTACTGTATAGAAATATGTGCCCCACTGAGTGACAAAGGCTGTCTTATGCATGTCTTTTATAACCATCTTGATCTGATTATACCCTGCATACCCGTCCATGAAAGATAACAACGCATGATCTGCTGTATTATCCCCCAATATATCGATGTGTGGTAGAGGGAAGTCGTCCTTGGGACTTGCTTTGTTCAAATCTCTGAAATCAACACAAACCCAAATTCGCCCATACTTTTTGGGTATGGGGACTATGTTAGCCATGCAGTCTGAATACTCGGAAACTTTGATGAATCCGGCTTTGAATTGTTTATCGACTTCCTCTTTGATCTTAAGATCCCATTCGGTCCTCATTCGACGAAGCTTCAGTTTTACGGGTTTGAAACATGGTTTTATTGGAATTCTGTGTTCTGCAATATCCTTGTCGATTCCCGCTATGTCTTTATAGGACCAATCGAAAACGTCTTTGAACGCGTGTAGGAGGTCGATGAAATTGGCCCTTTCGGTTGGGTTTAAGGTCGTCCCTATTCTAAGTTCTTGGGGTTCTAGTTCGGTTCCTACATTGATGGGTTCGGTGTTCTCTATAACTGTTGCCCCTTCCCCCTCTTGTAATATTTCTTAACTATGTAGGGAGGTAATTCGACTGAGTCTGGGTCAGGATCATCCTCATTATGATCGTAAATAGAATTGCATTCAGAATAACACAAAGAGTAAGCATAATCTGATTTATTCATATTAAATTTTGAAAAAAGTTGAAACAAAGAAGCCATATGTTCATTAGTCAGTGGCGGTAAAGGGACAGCTGCTGGGACATTTCCCAAGCTAATGTTACTATTTGATGCTATGCTAGGAGAAACAAGGGAATGGGGAGTGACGACAGAAGAAGACACTTTACCGACTTCTCTAGACTCAGACTCTGATTCCGACTCCGACTCCGACTCTGACTCGAATTCGTTGTCTTCAGGTTCTCCTTTGAACATCTCTCCTTCTCCAGTGGTGACTTTAAAGAGCTTTCCTTGGTTGTTAGTCCACTTGATCGACTTCCTTCATCCTTTCTATTGATTTAAACTGGTTTCGGTGATTAATGTTGTGGGGTTGAAATGGTCATCTTGAAGTATCATGATAATGATTTCATCCTGCGATGCTCTAACAAATCGCTTTTCTCCAAACAGAAAGCTAACGGCTTATTCGTCTAAACAAGGTGTTTGACGAGTTTTGACGGTAGGAGCCGTTTCTGGAGGGATGAAATAGCAATCGTGGAAGACCTCGATTCCAGCTAGTTGCATTCCTCGATAATGCCAAGGTTCGGGAAACCCTTGAAAGTATTCTTGACTCCCTTCTCTAACGAAGTATCCATTTAGGGTAGGGAGATAGGATCGCATCTGAATCCCTTTGTCCTTACGGTTTTGGAATTGGGTGAACATTTCTAAGGCTTCGTCTTTTGTGGGCTTGTATCCCAAACCTAGTGGTATTCTTTGAGAGTTTCCTTCTTTGTAAGGTGTGAAGGTATTTTTCTTGGCAGGGTTTAATGGCATTCCTGGGAAGTATCCCTAAGACTTGAGTATGTGGTTGACCACCAAATTGGAGTATGGGTTGAAGTACAAAGGTGCCAGTTCGCTTTCCACAAGGTTTATACTCTGAAAGCCCCCAAGCTCATATACTGGATCTGTGACTACTTGGTTGCTTGACATTTTCTCTATTACTGCCTTGATAGGTGACGAAGTGATCGTTACTACCTTTCCATCTAGAGGAATCTTAATCTTCTGGTGCAAGGTGGATGTCACTGCTTTGGAAGTGTGAATCACAGGCCTTCCCAGAAGTATATTGAATGATGCTTCGATATCCACTATTTGAAAATTAACCTTTCGCTCGATCGGCCCTGTGGCTATAGTGAGATTGATTAGCCCTACTACTTTACGTCGTGTTCCGACGTATGCTCGAAGAGCTTGGTTTGTAGGAGTCCAATCTGATTCTTTCATGCCCAACTTGTATGCTGTTTTTAGTGGTATGACATTGACTGCGGAGCCATCATCCACCAAAGTCATTGGTACATTCTTATTTAGGCATGTGACCGTGATGTACAGAACGAGGTTATAACTGGCGCCGAAGGGAGGCAAATCTTCGTCTAAAAAAGTAACTGGGTTACTTAGTTTAACTGAATCTTGGAAGACCAAGTTGACTACGTCGTCAGGTGTAGAGTTGTGCGCTACGTTCAATTTAGCAAATGCTTGCAGTAAAGCTTGACGATGGGGAAATGAACTCGCAACTAGTTGCCAGACTGAAAGATCAACCTTTGTCTTCTACACTTGTTTAAGCAAGTGGTCAGTAGACGTATTTTCACTATCATTTGGGGTGATGACATTGGTGTTAGGAACTGGACCATTAGCCGTGGGACCGTTCTAAGAAACATTTTGATATGGACGCTCTGAACGAGTAAGGTGGTCTATATCTTGATCTTTGCTAGCTTTGACTATATCCTCACACTAACCTTGACTAGATAATGTTCTGTGAGGTATTCATCTTCATCGTCATCGGCCCATATTCCGTTGACAATACTAAGTTCACTTAATCTGATGATTTCGGCTTCTAGATTGGTTATTTGCTCGACTAGACTATCAATTACCGCAATTACCTCTTGCATTGTAGACTCTTGAGATAAACTTGGAGTTAATGACATGTTATCTCTAGGTATGGTGCCGGGATTGCGTAGAGATGCCACTACATCTTCCAGCTCTAAAACTTGCCTACTCACACTTTTTGCCCATGCGATAAAATCGGCAATGGTAGGAGAAATGATGGAATAGCTCCCTTCTTCTTCTAGTGCATGAATCTCATCTTCGGCTGAAGAAATGAGGTGCGAACAATCCAAGGTGCATTATTCATCTGTAATCATCAGAACTCCAAGAGGATTATGAGTATTGTTAGGCTTACCTCCGGGAGGTATGGGTAAACGACCATCTTCGATCATATCCTAAAAGACATGTTTTAGTTTAAATCATTTTTCTGTATCGTGTCCCTTGCCTCAATGATATTCGCAGTATGCATTCTCATCCAAGAACTTAGACTTCTTTTCTGGGCTAGGTGTAGGTCCTATGGGTTGGAGCTTACCTTGTTTCATCAACCTTTTCAGAGTGTTAGAATATGAATCACCAATGTTCGTGAACTTTTTTTGTGGGTTATTCTTCTTTGATGATACAACGAGGTTAACCTCATCAGTCTTGCTAGTAGATCCATAAGAACGACTCATTGAGCCTTGATATCCACGACCTACCGTTTTGGGCAAGAATCCTTTATGGATGTCATCTTCAATTCTTGTCCCTAGCACAGTCAGATCTTTGAAAGACTTTATATTTTGGTACCTCAAATGGTTTGCATAAATGGGCCTCAGGTTATCTACGAACTTTTCCACAAGAGTGGCTTCGTCTGGACGTTCAACAAGTTGTGTGCTAGTCTTCCTCCACCAACTTAGGAAGTAGGTGAAGCCTTCTTTCTCATTTTAGGTAAGAACCTCTAGAGTGCGCATGTTGACTTGGATCTCAGCATTATCCGCGTATTGTTTAGTGAATTCAATCGCGGCATCATCCCAAGTGGCAATTTTCTTGTGCTCCAAAGAGTAAAACCATTGTTTAGGAATGGTGTCGAGAGATGAAGGAAAGATCCTTAGGAACATCTCAGGTTTGATGCCTTTAATAGACATGTAATTTTTGAAGGCACGAATGTGGCTTAACGAGTTTTCATGCCCCTTGAATTTTGGGATGTCAGTCAAGTTGAAGTTGGTTAGAAATTGAGCATTTACCGCCGCATACTTGCGATTATTCTCCCTGTATATGTCATCTCCCTTAATGTACATTAGTTGCTCCTCCAAGTATTGGAGTCGCTTTTCAGCTTTAGTAGGACCTAGTAGAGGGTTGGTTTCTTGTTGTCCAACAAAGGGTGGAATGTCATCATGCACGCTCGCGTTAGGAACATCATTCTCTGCAGGAGGAAGCCTAGTTTCTACAGCAAAAATTCGGCCTTCAATAGCATTGAGGCGAGCATAGCCTTGGTCTTGCCTTGTTTAGAGACGGACGAGCGCAGCTAGGATTAGATCCTTACTATTTTGGGGTTGTCCATTAACACTTGCATGACTAGTTCCAGGCATCTTGGAAACTGGATAAGAGGTCGACGACGAATTAAAACACGATCGACCATTTTAGCACACTTACTCGAAAAAGACTCAACTTGTGAAGTGGGAGTGTGCCACTGTGTTAAGTAAGGTTTGAAAATGACAAAGTTTTGAAATGTTTTTCCTAAGCAACTGTAGTGTAGTTGTAGGAGTGTTGACTCGAAGTGAAGTTTTTGAAATGGGTTTTGAGGCCTGAATTTTGACTGGACCTTTGGACAAAGTTTTGACTCATTTTGCGCAATTTTAGGCCACATTTGAAAATATTTATATTTTAAAAGGGGTTTTGATTTTACAGAAATTTTGTCATGGTTTCGTTTACAAAATGGTGATCAGATATGGTACAGGCATTCATACATGCATTATAACGGTATGCTGAGTGCATTTAAAAGGGTTTTGGCTTAAAAGGTGGGTTGCCATACCAAGAAATCAAACCCTGGTCTATGGAGAGGTCCGTGCCAAACAAGAGTAAGGTCGGTCCCTAGTCCATTTCCTCGAGTAGTGAAAGCCCTTGATACAAACATGAGTATGCACCAAAGTATGGTTGACGTCAATCGCTATCTATCCTTAGACCCAGATAAAAATTTGGACCGTCCAGACGGGACGATTGGTAGAATGGGTTGGGTTGGGCCTAGGAAGGCCAAATAAAACGACCTAAGAAGGTCGAGTAATGAAAACCGACAACTTTCTCGTATAACATATTCCCTAACCTTGTTCAAGTTTCACCCTGGGTAACACGTAAGTGTATGATCCCCAACAGAGTCGCCAAACTGTGGACACGGGGGCCACGGGACAAGCGTTTGCATTTGTGGAGTCGCCACCAATTTTTATGGGAAATTGGAACCGTTCGAATATCTCGTGCCATGTCAAGAAACAAAGTAGTGACATGAACACTAAGAACTCGTTACCCTTAGCATTCTATGTCTAGAACGACTCTCGTGGATGCCAATGAACACGGATGTTCACAGAGATCTGGAGTAAGGGGTGTTAGGTTTATAAAATCACATTTTAATTCATATCAAATATGAGTTCATTAATTTAGTCATAAAATTAACTTGAATCTTATGCATGCAAAACTAGAATAAGAGTAGGAGAAATTGGTTTCATACCATATGAATATTTCGGCCAAATATGGGCACAAAAGTGGTCTCCTTCCACTACTTGTTCTTGAGCTAATAACACAATGGATGATCCTCCAAGTATACAAAGTAGAATACCTCCAATAAGTTGCACCCAAGACTATCCCATAATACCCATATAAATATTAACTAGATAATTATATAAGTTACCTTAAAAATTCTAATATACATATTACTAACACTAGTAAACACTTATATTAGTGTTGAATAAGATACATAAAACTAATTTTATGTGTAGTAAGAATTAGAGAGGTTTTCTCTAATTTTATTTCTTATGAGAGATAAGGAGAAAATGAGAATTAGCATAAATTAGAGAGAAGACCACTCATCTCTCTTTTGTTGTAGTCACCGAAAAAGAGGAGGAGGGGAGAGGTTAAGCATGCTCTTGTCACTTCTCTTTTCCATGCATTGGCTAGAGTAAAAGTGTCTTTGTGCTTTTCTAAAAAGTCTAACACAATTTAAAAAAACATCAAAAAACCCTTTCAAAATTTCGGTCAAGCCATCAAGTAAAATGGATTCCATTTATAAATGTCATTTTGTCAATTTGTGTAAAATGTGTCATGTGACACACAACATGGCTTTGTTAATATAAAATGCACATTTAACTACTTAAATATCATTTTATATTAAATAAATCTCATTTATTAAATTGACTAGTAATTCAAAATTACTTATACATAAAATGGGTCATTTTAATACTAGTTAGTATAATTTCACAACATCTTGTAATTATAACTAACTTATCATTCTCATCTCGCGTGTTTTGCAAACACCGATTAATTTTAGTGATATAACTTCTTAAATTACTAAATAAAATCTTATTTAATCACATTATAATAATATGTCATTTTCTCACTTGTAATTATAATTTGTTCAATTTTAAGGAATTAATTAATCTATATTGACATACAATTAATTAATCTTTTCAATTAAGGGACTCGTCCTTTAGGTGTGACCTCAAGGGATCAACCGATCACCACCGTCTTACGACAGTAATGTCAAACTCTTATTAGCCAATCATTACCGATATGTGTGGACCAGTTGACTATATATATATAATGTATCATCCCTTTCGTATTCTTATTATGAGATTTAAATATCTCATTGACAATGTGATCGCATTATTGTTAGGGACACTTACTCCAACAATCTCCCACTTGTCCTCGACAAGTGTGCATCACCAATTCTCTTGTGCTATTACTATCTCCCACTCAATGGAAGGTGTCTTTCGGGTCGTACTTGCAAGTGATCATATCGTGAGTGGTTTCCTCGATCTTGAGAATAACTGATTTGACCAGAATTACCGTAGATACCTTCCGAGCGTGGCCACGCATTTCCAGTTCATTACTCCTCGAGTGGCCTTGAGATATTGTTTTAACCCTGACAAGGGGGTGGACAATTCCTATCGCACTATTCCCTTCGACTAGCCATAGCTCATCATAACCCAAAATAATCCCATTTGAACCCATTTACGAAGGTCGTAGGATCATAAATCAAAGTTACTCTAAAATTGTGCCATCTTAGGCGAACAGTCTTTAGTCAAAAGAATCGAGTTATTACAATACTATAGTAGCTCTCGCCACCACCAGGCTATATAAATTTGCCAGTACTCTATAAGCGGTCACTAGCCCGACAGAGTGTTCCAAACCGTCTGCCTATGTGATCGACTAGTCATCCCATATGACTCTATGGCACTTGAACTTGCCATCAATCGCGTCACACTCTAGTTACATTGAGACGTCACCTCATATAAGTTACTAGGGGCCAATACTATGTTAATCCAATTCACTTAAATGGGGTTCAACATTATCTTTACAACCCATTGGATTTAACAAAGTAATAAAAAGGAGTTTTTTGATTAAAACTCGAACGACAAATGCGTTTATCACATATGAATAGTCAATACTTGATTACTACTTCATATTCTATAATCCAAATTTGATCTTGTATGTAGTTGTTCATCTCAATTCAATTGAAATGACATGACTTATCATGTACAACCTATGAATAGGCATTGGTTAGTAGATTTTAGCAACTACTTGCTCAATCCTTGCTACATACTTGTTTTCCTTTCGTAATGCATACCTTGCATTACAAAAACTTTCTAAGTACGTGTCTAGATTCAATCTTGACATAGGCTCTCTTTCCTTAGAATAGCTCCCACTGTTTTCACAGTGTGCGGGACTCATCCTTCTTGCACATCTCATGATTGCAAGTGTACTCAATTTCCGTTGTAAATATCTCTCTTTGTTCTTTATTGCCTAGACCAATTCTAGCGGATCTATTTCTTAAATAACATAGCCACAATGGTTCCTCAACCATCTTTATGTGTTTTGAATATGGTTTTGTCATAAACCTTGCGCAATCTCAATTGTCATTTGTGTAATGCCCTTGCACAAATTTAGTGAATTGCATCAAAAACACTCAACTTTACATCCTTAATGCTTCTTCAAGCACTTAAGGATAATCCACATGGCTACTTGGTAACTATTACTTAAATTCGATTTTGAAACAATTCATCATACTCAAAGTATATGAAGTGTTATACATCATTACTCATTTAATTGATCCGGCAGCGGAAGCACATGGAATCAATCAAATATATTCAACTCGTATGAACTAGTCATGAATCTTATCAACATAAGACTTTTTATTTGACGTTAATATCATGTAGATTTATCTCCATAAATCCGGATATTAAAGATGTATTATATTTCTCCAAAACTCTTAAATCATTTCCAATTATCAATATGTCATCCACATAAAAGACTAATTAAAATTTCCGATATCCCACTAAACTTCATGTATAGACACGACTTCTCAACTTATCAAGAAAAGTTTTATAACATGATCAAGATATTGACTCCAACTCATTGATGTCCTACTTAAGACCATCTCTTAAGTTATACATTGTCTTAGGATTGTAAGAATCTACAAAACTCATAACATGTATCGAATACATTCCTTCTTTGAAGAAGTGGGTTTTAGATTCACTCGCTATATATATATCTCATCATGATGAAATACAATCCCTAAGAAGATCCGAATAGACTTAAGCATTTCAACTAGTGCAAAACCCTTTGACACCAATCAAGCTTTGATATCTTACAAATTCACTTGGAATTTATTGGCTCTAAGCCTTGTATTGAGTTGTGACTTAAACACTCTCATGTAAGTCATATGTTCATTAGTTTCATGAATCAAACAATTGCTTTGTAAGAGTAACATTAATTCATCATCTTCAACAAGTGATGAGTTCAACCTCGTAGGTTTTGAAGAAACAACGTCTCATGTAGCCAAGAAAGACCAGTTTCTTGCGACATATAATTCTTTTGTGGCTCTTGAATATTTTCTTTCACTCTGTCTTCTAGAAATAAACTTGTATTCTAGAAAGACAGCTTCACGAGCCACAAACCCGTTGTACTCGTGATTGTTGTAAGGAAGAATGAGCATTTGTTTCTTATAAAACTTACAAGCATGGTACACTACCATTTCATATCTCATATGAATCGTTTAGATTTAGTGGAAAAATAATTTAGACAAAATGGTAAAATCCCAAAAATAAGATCAAGTAACTCAAAGTAACTTGATTAAAGTCCAAAACATATCGAATAGGGTTTGATTTCTTCATTTAACCGCACCTTTTCCCATAATGCGTGCTAGGAGAGATTAACTTGTGATACTATATCACACTCCTTTGGCTTATATCAAAGTCATCACTTAGATGATCCCATCACGACTTAACCGTGATTTTTGAACTCTTTGATCTTCTTCAAAGATTTCTCTTAGTACCTCATTAAGTAAACACTAAAGTATAAACTCAATCATCGGTAAAAGAAAATGATCAACCTTTTCTGGATCAATGATTTGCATCCTCGATCTCCTTTTCAACCAAAAAGTACGAGATATCTTGCTTTGAATACAAGATACGCATATACCATAAGATTAACAATCTAATGGTTTCAAGAGTACTCGCTAACTCTTTGCGTTCATCATTCCAAAATTTAAGTTTTAGTCTTGGGTTACCAATTTGAGTCTTGCATCATCTACATGATATATCATTCTAGTTTGGTTTAGAATATAATCACCTTGATTATGGGCTAGCCATCGAATCGTGGTGTATGGGGTCACAAAAGTGAAACCTGTTTTGTATCTTAACAAAATTATATTCTTATTCAGAGTTTATGTACTTAATAGTCATAATTAAGGTACAACTTTAAACCCAAAAACTATATTGAGTACACAATGACTCTATCTCTCGACATTATTTGATGCTAGTCGTCAAATTATAATCATCATATGTATCGAATACAATGATGAAAACCACTACCGGTTTCTAATATTGACGAAGTGGTACTAGCAAGATTTATGTCAATTAAATAAACATTTAAAGAAGAAAGTCTCATTATATGTCCCACAACTAATTTGCTTGTTCTTCAATAATTTGCGGTAGTTTCCTTTCTAGTGTCCAACACTTCCAAAAATGGAAACTTTATCGGTCGGGATTGATAGGTTTGGTATTGTTATTCTCAATAACTTTACTTTTACCATGTCTTGTATCAATACCATTATAGATTTACTTCTTGAACCTCGTTCTTTTCTTAACGATTAAGAAAATGCTCCCACTAATTTCAATGAGTCTTTGCTTAGAGAAGCAAAATTTGAATTTCATAAAGCCTGCTCTTCAATTCATTCGTTTAGTCTTAAAACTTTTATTGAGTTGGTTGCTTTATTTTGGTCAATTACGATTTCTAACAAATCTAATTACCAAAAAAATTTAATGTTTCAAAGTACTTAACTCAATTAAGCATATGAGAAACAATCCATTGTAATTAGACATGTTAGTCAATAATCAAAAGCCCTTTTGATAATGAATAACTTCTATCTAAACTCTTTACAAGAGATCTTTGCAATGGTTAATATGAGGTTTTTAGAAGAAAATTCATATTTGTCTTTAGTTACGATGTTTTAATGGAGATTCGAATCGAAATGATATCATATAATTAGAGGTAAAGAAATAGAACAATATGATAACGGAATAATGGAAAACTAACATTTATCGTTATAATAATACTTGTAAACAAGTTAAGCATTTACATAGTGAGCTCTACCCAACTATGATAAATGATTCCAAGATCCAAATTCATATTAACTTGGGGCACGGTTTGCCGAAATACCCCTCATCAATATAACTCGGTGGATTAACTCTTTAATCGATTCTACTTTTAGGACTCTTGGTCGATAAAATTACCTTAATTTTTATCTTTAGCCCAAAACACATCCGGCAACGGTCGAGAATACTTTCGTTGAGTTCAACCCAAATTTCGATATAAATGTTTCCAAGATCCAAATTCATATAAACTTGGACACGGTTTGCCGAAATAACCCTTATCAATATAACTTGGTGGATTAACATTTATCACCCACTTCCCCAACTTAACAAGGTTTGTACCCCAGTGTGGCCGAGTGCACTCCCTCACGAAATTGGTTTTCATGGGTTCTACTATTTGGTAAGGCTAAATCTCCATTGTTTATTTTGCGTGAGGTCATGTCAATTTATTATCTATCACGTTTTAAATGAACTAAAGCGGTGAACTACGATAATTGTAATTGACACGGTCGATAATTCGATAAAATAAAATGCATGTTTGGTTATGGCGATTTAGCTATGCATGCAAACATATAAATAAAATGCAAAGCATAATATAAAATCCTAGTATGGCCTTCCTAAAATAGAAAATCAAATTAACTATTACAAATTCGGAAACCAACTCCATTGGTCCCTTGAACTTCGGTTGACACGCCTTCCAAGGAAACACCGTCTTCTTCGGAAAGCCTCTCCGAATGGCACCGTCTCCAAGGAATGTCGGGAAATTACAAATAATAAATTACATAATTTCCTATTATACATTTGTAATAAAAATTTAAATCTATTAAATTACAAATTGGTGATACGAGATCACAAATATTACAACCGAATCGATATTCCCATACATTCCGGGCAATAACGATTAAAAACTAAGGCCATACTAAGTACAATTACATAATTCCAAATTATATAAAACAAAATATGACAATCATAAATCAAATATGCAGCATTAATATATGTATGAACATGCTTATTATAATGCCAAATCGCCTTTAAAGAGCAAACATCGTATATTTGGTTGAGGTTTTACGGATAAGCGTGATTATAACTTCTTAAAATCGCGAAACATTACATAAATCTAATTTATGTCCAAGTTAATCATCCTAACACTCTTACGACTCAAAATTTAGTCTTCACTAAACTTTTGACTACGATTCAACTTGATATTCATTATTGTTCGATAATTACTCGTATTAACTGAAAAATTTAAAGGAAAAACCCAATAATTCGTAAAAATTCGAAAAATTCAAAATAAAAATTTTGAACATTCTGGAAAATTTCCAATATTCCAGATCTCAAATTAAATTTGCCTTTCAATAAAATTTATTTATTTCACAAATAAATTACTAAAAAAATGTTTTTAAGCCATTAATTCAAAATCAAGCATCAAAACATGCAATAATTCAAAAATAAAAATTTGACTATTCTCAAATAGATCTTAGAACCTGGAAAAGACAAATTTTTTAAGCTAAAGCCGAATTTTTACAATAAGGACTTAATAAGGTTCATATTATCAATCTTTATCAACATAAAGATTAATAATCAACAAAAACCAAAACTTTACAACATACAAGCTTGGATCTGATTTTCATGTTACATATGACACCTATGGGTAAAATTTCATGCCACAAAAATCATTTTAGCCACTTTTGCCAAAATATGTCACCATTAATATGATTTTCACCTCAAAAATCATAAATCATGCAAAACAAGATAGAAAAATCTCAAACTTTACATAAATTCTGTAAATATTTCATATGACATCATACTAAAATTTCATGGCCAGATTCGACATATAACTCATATTATCCCATTTTTCTCAAATTATGACATTTTATCTCATAAAAATCATAATTCATGCAAAATAACTTTGTTTTACACGAAATTTTACATGCAATCTGTAAAATATGTATATGACAACATATACAAAAATCACTGAAAAATACCAAGTTTTACTAATTTTCGTTAAAAAATGACATTTTAGTCATAAAAATGACATTTTATACAAATAATTATAAAAATGAACAATAAAAATCCATACGGACCAGAATAAATAACATGCAAAAATTTCGTGGCTTTATCTTCATAAATCCATATTTTTCAAGTTTTATTTGTTACTTTTAACTCGGAAAAACTATCCCGATTATGTATGCAACAACCATGAGCTCGGATACCGCTTATTAGGTTTATAAAATCACATTTTAATTCATATCAAATATGAGTTCATTAATTTAATCATAAAATTAACTTTATTCTTATGCATGCAAAACTAGAATAAGAGTAAGGAGAAATTGGTTTCAGACCATATGAATATTCCGGCCAAATATGGGCACAAAAGTGATCTCCTTCCACTACTTATTCTTGAGCTAATAACACAATGGATGATCCTCCAAGTATTCAAAGTAGAATACCTCTAATAAGTTGCACCCAAGACTATCCCATAATACCCATATAATTATTATCTAGATAATTATATAAGTTACCTTAAAAATTCTAATATACATAATACTAACACTAGTAATCTCTTATATTAGTTTTGAACAAGATACATAAAACTAATTTTATGTGTAGTAAGAATTAGAGAGTTTTTCTCTAATTTTATTTCGTATGAGAGATAAGGAGAAAATGAGAATAAGCATAAATTAGAGAGAAGACCACTCATCTCTCTTTTGTTATAGTCACCGAAAAAGAGGGGAAGGGGAGAGGTTAAGCATGCTCTTGTCACTTCTCTTTTCCATGCATTGGCTAGAGTAAAAGTGTCTTTGTGCTTTTCTAAAAAGTCTAACACAATTTAAAAAAAAAATCAAAAAACCCTTTCAAAATTTCGGTCAAGCCATCAAGTAAAATGGATTCCATTTTATAAATGTCATTTTGTCAATTTGTGTAAAATGTGTCATGTGACACACAACATGGCTTTGTTAATATAAAATGCAGATTTAACTACTTAAATATCATTTTATATTAAATAAATCTCATTTATTAAATTGACTAGTAATTCAAAATTACTTGTACATAAAATGGGTCATTTTAATACTAGTTAGTATAATTCACATCATCTTGTAATTATAACTAACTTATAATTCTCATCTCGCGTGTTTTGCAAACACCGATTAATTTTAGTAATATAACTTCTTAAATTACTAAATAAAATCTTATTTAATCACATTATAATAAGATGTCATTTTCTCACTTGTAATTATAACTTGTTCAGTTTTAAGGAATTAATTAATCTGTATCGACATACAATCAATTAATCTTTTCAATTAAGGGAATCGTCCTTTAGGTGTGACCTCAAGGGTTCAACTGATCACCACCGTCGTACGACAGTAATATCAAACTCTAGTCAGCTAATCATTACTGATATATGTGGACCAGTTGACTATATATAATGTATCATCCCTTTCGTATTCTTATTATGAGATTTAAATATGTCATTGACAATGTGATCGCATTATTGGCGGGGACACTTACTCCAACAAGGGGTGAGAGTACGTATTAGGAAGTCCTTTTACTGAACACCTAATCCCGCCCGCCTCGATAGCGTCCTCTACTAATGATTAGGGAAATCGTTCGTAGTTGATATGTTGTCGATTATATTTATGCAATGCAACATCCAACATTTTAATCCTAACATGTGAATTAAACTAAGTCGGTGAACAACTAATTAGCACTTATTAATGTTGAATTAGGGTTTAGAATTAATTACATGTGAAAAACAAACAAATAAATCATACATAAATAAATACAATAAATAAGTAGCGATAATTAAAATTACAACAAATTACAATGGATTAATTGATTTACGTCAAAAAATTTATACTTAAGACGGACGATTTGAGGAAAATAAAATAAGGTTAAAAAATATGGCCAGATTAGGGGTGATATTACAGTTAATAGTCAACTAATTACGTAATTAAGGATTAAGTCAAAGCAAGAACGGAAATTCAGGGGCAGAACTCATCCCGGAACAGGCGCAGCACTGCTGCGTCACTTGGAAGAGGCGCAGCTTTCACTGCGTCTGTTTCTGAGGTGAGTTCTGGCTGTGAATTCAGAACTACGAATTCGTTAATGTTCCTTTGTATGTTTATGATTGATTATCGATATTTGACTCGAGTGAAGGTGATTTAACATATTAATTATATATGAAGCCGTCATAAAAGCGATAAACACGAATTAAAACGAATTAAAACGGGTTAAGACGATATAAAACTAATTAGATTTATATACAAGAGATGGAAACGAACATGTGAAAGACGTAATAAACTGAAAATAAGCAATGAAAATATGTACAAAGGATGAATTCCAGAAACTTGATATGAACGAATCGAGCTTCTAAAATCCGGGTTTGATTTAATGACGAAAACCTGCAAATATTGATTATAAGGGATTTAAGTCGTAAATAAAACGTGGTAATTATTAAGAATGTACCAAAATTTATTTATTTGTGAGGAAAGAAAATAAGAAAGTAAAACAAAAGGAAAGAATCAACAGAGAAAACCGAGGAAGAAGAAGAAGAAGAGCAGGAACAGCGGCAGCCTCTGGAAGAGGCGCAGCAGATGCTGCGGCTCTTCGAAGAGGCGCAGCTGTTACTGCGTTTCTTCTCGACGTATGGTTGCTGCTTATCCGTAAAAACGGTTTAATAATAGGGTTTTAGAAGTCGGTTTTAAGCATACTTTTGACGTGAATCTTACAATAATTAGTACAAAACATAAAAATACAATAAAAAAATATGGGATTTACACCCTCAGACTTACATGTTTGATGAAACGAGATTAAATAAGTTAACGATTAGTGATTGCTTGACTCGAATGTATGTAGAAAGTGCCCTCGTTAGAGGATTTTGATTAAATTGATTGATGTGTAGTGGTCAAATTGGTTGGTCATGCAACGTGACTAGAACTCAGAATGATCTAAGCTTACGTGGTCTATTGATCAAGCACGTAGGCGTCGAAAGCTTAGAGCACACTCTTAGAATGCAAAGGGAGAAGAGAATGGCGGACACTCGCGTGAAAAATATGTGGAACGAAGTTCCCTATTTATACTAAAAAATGTGAAGAGTTATGGAATGACTCAAACTTTGGAAACAAATCACGGAAAAATCTGAAAATAGGCAGAAACGAGCTGGGGAAGAGGCGCATCAGCTGCTGCGATCCTTCGACGATGCGCAACATCTGCTACGTCATTTCCCTAAAGGTTTCCTCCTGCGGAAGAAAGAATTCCGCGTTTCTTTTAGGGAATTGCGGTGGATCTCAACTTCCTTATTTCTTAAAATAAGATTTTCGGGATATATTTTACCAAAAGATATAAAATTAATTTATGGAATGAATATCCGGAATATTTTAGGACATTCCGACTCGGCATTTTAAACGGTTTTTTAGAAAATGAAGCGGTTTTTGACCCGGACTCCAAATGAACTCTAATTAATTACTGTCAAAACGACCGTATCGGCGCGTAGATGACGACCAAGGGGTAGACACAAGTATTTGAGCTATCACTTGACGATAAACTTACGGACTGTCATAAATCGTTCCGCGTATCAAACATGCGACCCAAACATCACTGGGTGGTTGGCGGGAGGTGTAGAAATGAGGTATCTACAAATACATCTTAGCGTAATGAATTAATCCCGCAGTGGAAGCAAATGGATTCAATTCCTTCATGTTCAATAGTTTTGAACTTGTCAAGATTCTTATTAACATAAGAATATTAACTTTAACGCTAATATCCTCTTAGTTCTATCTTTATAGGTCTGGATACCTTAGAGATGTATTATTCTTCTCCTAAGTCTTTCATCATTCACAATGATCAATATGTCGCTTACATATAAGACTAGTAACACCACATTACTCCCACTAAACTCCATGTATAAACAAAACTAATCGACAACTCGAGAAAGGTTTATCACATGATCAAAATACACACTTTGACTCCTTAACATCTACTTAAGACTTCTTCTTAAGTTTTCATCCTACCTTAGGATAGCTGCGATTTTTAAAACACATGCAAGATGATTTTAAAATCCAACCATTACAGAATCCGAATTCAATGAAACTTTGTTGTAGCGTGCAAAACTCTTTGCAATAAATTAACCAAGCTAAATGAACATCTTCATGTTTATGCTCACTTCGGACTCTTGTGGAGTTTAGACTAGATAAAGCATCTTAATAAGTTACAGGTTTATTACTTTCAAAACGTAATATGACTCCTGTCCACTTTAAGTTTCGAAGAAATAATAACTGATTTTGACCAAGAAGGAACATCTTCCTTCGTCAAGGAACATCTTCCTACGTCTTATTCTCAGTTTTTGGCTCTTGAAGGAACATCTTCCTACGTCAAGGAACATCTTCCTATGTCTTATTCTCAGTTTGTGGCTCTTGAACATATTCTCCCACTCTGTCTTTAAGAAATAATCCTCTTTTCTCAAAAGACAGCATCACGAGCCACAAACCTGTTGTTCTCGTGATAGTTGGGTTACAAAGCCATATGCTTTATTCTGAAACAAGCTAAAATTTAGGTACAATGCCTAACCATATCTCATATGAAAAGCAGATGATTGCTTTAACCATGTTTTGTTTTAGTGGAAAATTTAAATGCCAAACAAATTTTATAACAGAAACTACCTCCAACTATATTGTAAAGATTCAATCATATCGTAATGAAAGTGAACTTGTGATACCATATCACTCTCTATTTGGTGTAAAATAAAGTCATTACTTCATGGTTCTCATCCTAAACAAAGTACTAATACTTTGGTTTTTATACTTCATAAGAAGAATTCATTGAACTTATTCAGAGAATTTCTCTTCTTACCTCATTAAGCGGATACCAAGTATCTACCTAGTTCATCGGTAAAAGAGAAGAAGTAATAATGACCTTCTCAGATTGAAAATATATTCGACCATACACATTGAAGTGTAATTAGGTGAATAGCTTATTCTATTCGCGATAATTTTTAAGAAAAGTCACGAACCATCTTGCTTTGAATACAAGATTCGCACATTTCATGAGATTCACAATCAAATGGTGTGGGATACTAGTCAAAACTAGCTTTAATGCGATTTTCAATCGAGAAATGAGAAATAATTTGGGATCACCAACTCGAGTCTTGTATATATATGACATTTTATTTCTAGTTTGAATATAATTACCTTGATTTTTATGGTCTCACCATAAACTTAATCGTGGTATGATAGGGCACAACACTTGTTTTAATTGCATAATTGAGAAACCCTTTGCATTTTATACAAAAACTTGAATTATACTATTATTTAGACATATTGTACATCATAACAATTATTGAGGTACATCTCTAAATCGGAAACTAGATCAAGCACATTATAATATTTATATGTCTTTGGATGAAGTGGCAACTATCTTAGTTCCATTCATATCAATTTCATTCATGTTAGTCGTGATACGATTATTCAATGTCAGGATTCTGAGAATTTTCAAAACCCTCAGATTGTGTTATGAACACATCCTCCTCTAAATACCCATTTAGAAAGGTGGTTTTGACATCCTTTTGCCATATTTCATAATCATGAAATGTGGCAATCTCTAACATAATTCACAAATTTGTTTCAAATACTCATGTAATACCTACCCTTTTAGGGACCCGTTGACCAACGTTGACCGACCTTTGGGGACAGGTAATAGTCCTTAGTGATGCGTGCCGGAGTTACCTTGTGCCTTGATTGCCTTAAGAAGTGAGTGGTACTCGATAGAGTAGAGGCTACTCGATTGAGTAGCTTGGGTACTCGATCGAGTAGGGGCCACTCGATCGAGTAAGTGGGTTACTCGATCGAGTAGCGTCTTTTCAGCGGGGGTTTATAATCGTGTTTTGTTAAAACCGCAAATCATTTCCGCCTCTTTCCCAAAACCTAGATGTCGTCTCTTCCTCTTCTCTACACCATAGAACATCCCATGGGAGCCTTCAAGGGCATTTGTGCCATAAGAGTGGATTGCTTGAGTCGGGTGGCGGTCTTAACGCCAATGTGAGATGCGTAGGTATGTCATTGTCATCATCTTTGTCTTTATTATTTCTTATAGGCTTGTGGTGATAGTAATAGGCGGTTGTACTGTTTTGTAAAGGGGTTTTACTTGCTTGGTCGATGTTGTGTGAATGGACAAGGAATCGCTGCTTTTGGTTAAAGGTAGGTTCGCCTACTCAGTCTCTGTTGGTTGTTAGAGTGTCGGTTGTTGTTGTTGAATGTTGTTGTTGTTGTTGTTGTTGTGATATAACTGCTTGTGACTAATTGTCTGTGGTTCTCGAGGTGCGTCCTCGGCTGAGTGGAGTCACTTGCGGGAGTGGCTTCACGCCCTAGTTTCGCCCTCCGTGGAACCCGCCACTGGAGGGGATGTGCACATTAATGGGACAGGGTTATCGCTCGGTACGATGAGCGGGGATTAAGTGGAAACGGCTGCGGTCCCCCACTGGAAGGGCTGGTCCAGTGGACAGTCGGTGACGGTGATTGGTTGGAGTGGTTGTACCTGGTGTGTGCTTGGTTGTGTTTGTAGTATACTAATAGTTGATGTTGTGTCTTACCTCAGTTACTGACCTTGTGTGGTTTGTCTTCTGTTTGTTTCTGTTGTGTCTGCCGTGATCCCTTATGGTGAGCAGTCTATCATAGCAGGTGTTGACTTGGATGGTAGCTGGAGTCTTGGCAGGATGAGTCCTCACGAGTAAAGCTAGATGTAGTCTATAGAGTTTAACGAGATGTACCTTTTGTAACAATAGTTGGTTGTGTCACTTGTAAACACTATTATAAATGTTCTTTTATTGACCTTTGATGATTACTTGTCTCGGGCAACCGAGATGGTGATGCCCTTATATGCTAGGGAAGGTCTTAGTAAGACTCCTTGGTCTATGGGGGTGTCACAAAGTGGTATCAGAGCCAGGTTTTGGAACCTGTAACAAATGAACCAAATGAACATAGTGAGTCTAATAAAATGAACCTGGTGTATGTACAATGGGAGCCCCTGCTGATGCTAGATTTTGGGTGAGTAGGCGCCCTCATTTCAAAATCCTGGCCCCATTGTGCTTAAGCCAGTCACTGGGTTCGGGAATGTGGAGTCGGCAAATATGTGTTCAATGTGTAGGGTGGTTATGCTAGTAGTGTTTGCGGTTGGGTCTCTGTTGAAGTTAACGTAGGCACAATAGTTGCGTTAGAATCGTGTATGGTGAAATTTTGATAGAGTTAGTGTGTGTATGGATGATAATGAGGAACGTGAAAGGTTTTATGAGATAGAAGTATGTGAAAAGAGTAGGAATGTGTGCTGTGATACGGAATGTGGTAATGTCTGTGTTTGTTCCGGGTTGTTAGTGGTGGTAGTTCTATACGGGTTTATAAGTCCTACACTAGTGATACTAATGATAGTTAAAGAATTATCGAATTATTATGAGATTTATCAAAATAGTAATGGGTATATGTAATCTATGAACGGTTGAAAGTTCCCGCATGTGACGTAATTTATTTGGGTAGATTAATTCGTTTGTTTTGAAGCTGGAATATGTTGCTAATGTACTTGGATGACACCTGGAAAATTTATCGTTAGGTATGTATTTGAAGTAATGTGAATATAAGTTTGTTAGCGATGTGGTAAAACAAGTTTAGACACGATATAATGAATTAATTGCATACATGAATGACTCAGTAGTAGGTAAACCATGTTGTGTGAAGTTCGTTATAGCATACGGTGATATGAATCTTAGTTGGTGAAACCATACGATAATATTTAAGTAGTAATAGAATAATGTGAATGAGTATGATAACCAGTGACGACTTCTGAACTTAGTTTGGGAATCGACACGTGATGTTGTTTTGCAGGAACCTTCAGTTGATCTCGAAATCCTGACGTGTACCCAACCTTACTTGACCGGGTGTGAGTGCGTACTAGACCGAGTAGACCTCAATCGATCTAGTTAGGATGCTATAACGTCGAGAATGTAGGAATTTCCTACAAACACTCGATCAAATAGCGCCTACTCCATCGAGTAGAGGGCACTCGATCGAGTACCCGAGACACTCGATCGAGTAAGCTACAGTACCGGGAAAACTCGCGGGTTCATAAACCCCTTTACTTTCTCATTCTTCTTATTTCTTCCTCACATATCGCAAACCCTAACCCCTATATCTCCCTCAAACTCTTCAATTCATGTGTTTGTAGTGATCTATTTGGGTGATTTTCATTGCTTTTATTTGTTCTTTCACTTCCTAATTGCTCAAGGTATGAATTTCTTTTACATACCAATGTTTTCCATTAATTAGGAACAATTAGAATGATAGAAAAGCTGAAATTTCAATTTATATGGAAGGAAAATTGCTTGTAATTGTTGTAATATGATCTAAATGCTTCCCTTTTTATGATTGTTGTTGTTTATGAAGCTAAAATCGAGTAGAAATTGCATATATTTGGGGCCGAGTTTTCTAGGGTTTGAGAAATTAAATTGATTTTTGCTTGTCTTTTACATGTTGAAGGATGAAATTTGAGTAACGTATGTTGTATATGTCATGTGGAAAGTTGATTTTGTGATTTTCACCCCAAAAGTTGTCTTAAAACTCCGTCTTAAAAGTGCCTTAAACTAAAAATTCGTCTCATATAATTGGGAATTTGAGTAGTACATGAATGTAATTTAAAGATTTGAGTCCTAAAAGTAGCAATAGTTGAGTTAATTTATGTTAATCATGCCAAATTTTCGCAGCTATAAAGACCGTCTGAACTTTGAAAATTTGAGTTTTTACCTGTCAATTGGAAATTGTTGGTGATAGTGTGTACTTAGATGATCCTTTCATGAGTAGATATGTGTCCTTTGTACGTTTTGGTGCATATATGTGGTGTATTTAAATTATATGTTGAAACAGATTCTGAGACTGAACATAGGGACCCGTCAGAGTAAGAAGGGCAGGGCTGCTGAGCCTGTAGTTGGTGAGGGGAGTGAGCCAGTAGTCCCAGCGGTACTCGAATACCCATCAGTGGTATTCATAGACTTTAATCAACGGAAGAAGTTTGTAGCTTTGCAGTCTCGCAAGATGAGACCAACCCGTTGTGTTGACACGGCTATCTTAGAGGACCTGGGTATTGAGACGGATGTCCGTCACATCCATGGACCTGTTTGCTTCCCACCTTGGTTTGGCTAAGCGTCCCAAGGATGCCCTCCGGGACATACCGTCTGAGTGCGGGGTTTGCCGCCTTATGCCCTGTATTACCGGGAAATCTCCTCCTACCGCAAGTAACATGTTGATCAACGATGTGCAACATGTTACCTTGAGGATCTTTCTTCGTGCTGTGTCGTGTCTCCTTTACGAGAGGTCTGATATGAGTAAGTTAAGCTCCCACGAGTTGTTGCTTCTGATGGCTTACCTTAACCCTGAGAGGACGGAGAGAGTGGTCTTTAATGCTCCCGCTATGGTTTGAGCCAGTCTTGCTTTGATGGCCTCTTCTAGTACTAGGATCCTTAGTTGTGGTGCGATTGCCACCCGGTTAGCTGAAAAGCTAACTTCCTTTGAGGCTTCTTCGGAGTACACCCCTCTAGCTACCCCGGTACCTACCTTGGATAGAGCTTATTTCCTCGACCTGAAATGGTTGAGAACCTTGGGGGATGGTAGTTTGGCGTGGAGAGTATGGGGCATGAGCTGGATGAGGATACCTGATCCTGAGCATCTTCTACCGACAGAGCCTTTACCTGCGACGGTTGTAGCTGCAGAGTCTGATGAGGAGGAGGTTGAGGAGGCACGTCGTGCGTGGCAGACATACTTCATTGACTCGGAGCTTCTCCAAGTCATCCCTGAGCCAAAGAAGGGGGAGAACGTGAGGGTTGAGGAGGATCTCCCTAGATTAGGGAGAGGGCCGCGCAGAGTGAGGGAGAGGATGGCCGAGACCCAGCCACAGCCGGCAGCTCCACCACAGCATCCGTTTCCTTGCTACCCCTACCTTGATACCCCGGCGACGCGTGACTGCTACTTGGCAGAGAGAGTGTCCTCTATCTTGACACTCCGGAACATGCACGAGATGGCATATGCTCAGGGTATTGGGACCGAGGGACCGCATCCCATGTGGTGGAGGGGAGTTGGTGACTACAACGGGGTTTTCCACTCCTACGGGGTGGACATGACTACAAGGGGAGCACCACAGTCCTATCCATACGGCGGTTTGACCCCATGGTATGTGAGTCCAGAGGTTGGAGCAGGGGATGATGCATGACATAGGACTTTAGGATCTGTCACCTCAGGTGGTGGTGGGGATGAGGATTATGTCATGGATGAGCAACAGCAGCAGCAGAAGGAGTAATACTCCTTTCTTTCTCTTTGATTATGGATATTGGTTATGTTGGATACTAGTTGTTCCATTTCGTACCTTTTTCTTTTTATGTTCGGTTTGTATTGGTGGCCATAAGGCCGTATTTCTTTTCCTAGAATTGTTGCAGGACTTATGGTCGGGTTACCATTCCGACTCGCGGTTATGCGACCGTATACATATATATTGTGTTGTGTTAGGAAGGTTGTGGAGTAGTATATGATCTGTGGCTACCCGACCGAGTGCCCCTCACTCGATCGAGTAGCTACAGGTGTGGCAGATTGGGAGTAATCTGATTTCGGGCTACTCAATCGAGTAGCTAAGATACTCGATCGAGTAGGGCCAGCTCGACCGAGTGCCTAACCCACTCGATCGAGTGGCACTGTTACAAGAACTTTTTCGAAAATCAAATTGTTTGAATGTTTCTTTTTGCATATTTTGATATTTATAATGGTTATTGAAGGTTAGTGTCATGTTTGAGTCGACTTATTAATTATGCTTGGGTCCATGCTTGACTTATAAATGATATTTTGTGGGATTAGATGTGACACAAGGGTTTCTTTTATTGCATTCATTTTAATTCTTCACGTCTACAAGAGAGCGTAACTTATTTATTATCGAAAAGACTTGTTAATTGGTTCGCAGAATTTCTATAACTATATTATATACAATTAATATGTGCATGCCTTCTTACGGTCCTTGATACTTATCCTCGGAAGGTAGTATATATATATATATATATATATATATATATATATATATAAGCTTTTGTTAGTAGTGATTAATGAGTAATGTCGGCAAGGTGCTTCACGTATAGGAAATTGTTTGATAGTGAACTTCGGGGACGAATTTCCTTTTTAGAGGAGAAGAGTAATGTCGCAAAATAAAAAGGAAATAAAAAGGCTGACATTATAATAACTTTGTTATATACTATACTAATTTCGTTGGTTGTTTGTAATGCTCGCTATTGTCTCTGTTATAATTCTAGCATGAAGTTATAATGGTTTTAATTGTTTTGATGAGTAATTTGTACGTTCAAGTAAAAGTTGAGTAATTTGCTATGAAAAGACGGTCATAGAGAGATACGTATGTCAGGAACGGTAACGAAGTAGTGCAGCTTAGAATCATGCAGTGTGATAGGATCGTTGTGTGACATGTTTTGGTGTTAATAGTTGTGTATTAGTGAAAGTATAGTTTCATAATGCGTGGCTAAGAGTTTAGATTAGTAGTATAATCGTTGGTCGTGTTGGTACATGTCGTGTGATTGGTACTCCAAGTTGTGGGTTGTAGAAGTCGGTTTATATGGTGTGTCGGATAGTGATGATGATGATATAGTGGGGTAATGTTTCTAGAGAGTAGTGACCTATATCGGGAGAAAAGTGCTGTCAACCTTGGCTTCTTGTCGTGCAGTTGGGGAAGGGTGAGTGGAACTTCGGGGACGAAGTTCTTTTTAAGGGGGGAAGACTGTAATAACCGCCCTTTTAGGGACCCGTTGACCAACGTTGACCGACCTTTGGGGACAGGCAATAGTCCTTAGTGATGCGTTGCCGGAGTTACCTTGTGCCTTGATTGCCTTTAGAAGTGAGTGGTACTCGATAGAGTAGAGGCTACTCGATCGAGTAGCTTGGGTACTCGATCGAGTAGGGCCCACTCGATCGAGTAAGTGGGTTACTCGATCGAGTAGCGTCTTTTCAGCGGGGGTTTATAATAGTGTTTTGTTAAAACCGCAAATCATTTCCGCCTCTTTGCCAAAACCTAGATGTCGTCTCTTCCTCTTCTCTTCACCATAGAACATCCTATGGGAGCCTTCAAGGGCATTTGTGCCATAAGAGTGGATAGCTTGAGTGGGGTGGCGGTCTTAACGCTGTTGTGAGATGCGTAGGTATGTCATTGTCATCATCTTTGTCTTTATTGTTTCTTATAGGCTTGTGGTGATAGTAATAGGCGGTTGTACTGTTTTGTATAGGGGTTTTAATTGCTTGGTCGATGTTGTGTGAATGGACGACGAATCGCTGCTTTTGGTTAAAGGTAGGTTCGCCTACTCAGTCTCTGTTGGTTGTTAGAGTGTCGGTTGTTGTTGTTGTTGTTGATTGTTGTTGTCGTTGTTGTGATATAGCTGCTTGTGACTGATTGTCTGTGGTTCTCGAGGTGCGTCCTCGGCTGAGTGGAGTCACTTGCGGGAGTGGCTTCACGCCCTAGTTTCGCCCTCCGTGGAACCCGCCACGGGAGGGGATGTGCACATTAATGGGACAGGGTTATCGCTCGGTACGATGAGCGGGGCTTAGGTGGGAACGGCTGCGGTCCCCCACTGGCAGGGCTGGTCCAGTGGACAGTCGGTGACGGTGATTGGTTGGAGTGGTTGTACCTGGTGTGTGTGCTTGGTTGTGTTTGTAGTATACTAATAATTGATGTTGTGTCTTACCTCAGTTATTGACCTTGTGTGGGTTGTCTTCTGTTTGTTTCTGTTGTGTCTGCCGTGATCCCTGATGGTTAGCAGTCTGTCTTAGCAGGTGTTCTCTTGGATGGTAGCTGGAGTCTTGGCGGGATGAGTCCTCACGAGTAAAGCTAGATGTAGTCTATAGAGTTTGACGAGATGTACCTTATGTAACAATAGTTGGTTGTGTCACTTGTAAACACTATTATAAATGTTCTTTTATTGACCTTTCATGATTACTTGCCTCGGGAAACCGAGATGGTGATGCCCTTATATGCTAGGGAAGGTCTTTGTAAGACTTCTTGGTATATGGGGGTGTCACAATTCATGATGTGGTAATTAGCAAGAATGCAATGTCAATGTCACAGATATTCAGGAAGGAATATGTTGGAGTCACACGACCAACTTCCTAGATCTTTACTTATCTGGGGTTTGTCTCTATTTTAGTGTCTAACACTTTCTCTTTCTTACCTAGTTCTATCCTTAACGATTAAGATAGGTACTTACTAATTATTGCTCCCACTGACTTCAAGAATTTCTACTTGATGAAGACTTATCTTCATATAAATTCCTAGTTAATCCTTCACAAGGGATAACTCTATTGTGGTATTTGGTTAATCAAAATTTCAACAAATCAATATACCAATTTAACATTGTCATGTTCTTAATTACTTACGTATTTGATGACAAGTGTTTAGTTTGAGCAATAAGACTTTTGAACCATGGACGCATAGATGATATTATCAAAACATATTTTGACTAATCATTACTCTATTCACACTTCTTCACAAGAAATCATACATAGGCATGCTAGGAATTTAAGATGCGAATCTTATATGACATAGGACAACTCCTATGGAGTTCTATGGAATAGAACGATTCCTATGGAACTAGTCCATGCCATATTTAAACGGTTCATTTGAGGATTTAGAAAGAGATTTTATTTGTCTTTGACAATAGTGGTTTAATGGAGACATAAGTTAAAATCGAAATAATATCGTATATTAATAGAAGTAATGATAAAGAACATCATAAAACAACGAAATAGTGGGAAAAGAAACATTCATCGTTAATATATAAAAACAGTTTAGCATGTTTTAGCATTTATATAATGACCTCCACCCAATTATATAAATGATTCCGAGATCCATCTTCACACAAACATGGGCACGGGAAACCGATATATCCCATACTTGCATAAATTTGGTGAATTAACTCTTTAATTGATTCTACCTTAGAACTCTCCGTCGATAAATTTCATAAATTCCATCCTAGCCCCGGAACATAAGACTAGTCTTTATATCCCGTTGAGTCCAACCAAATTTCGCGTGTAATAACGTTTTATTAACCCACTTACCCAATGAAAATGAAAGTACCACGGAAAACCGAATCTACCCCAAATGTCAAAGGGATTCATGGGTCCTACTATTTGGAAAGGCTAATCTCAATTTTAAATATGTGAGAGGTCTTGTCGATTTATTATCTATCACTCTTATGTGAACTATATTATTGAACTAACGATAATTATAATCGACACGGTCGAAAAGACGATATAAATATATAAAAATGCATGTGATGTTAATGGCGATTTGGCAATGCATGTAACATATAAAGAAAAACGCATAGCAATAAATAATTTTCCTAGTATGGCCTTTCCTAAAATAGAAAATCTAATAATCTATTAGAAATTCGGAAACAAACTCCTTTGGTCCCTAGAATCTTCATATGGCACGCCTTCCAAGAAAACTCCGTCTTGTCGAAACACCTTCCGAATGGCACCATCTTGAAGGAACTTCGGAATTACAAATAATAATAAAATACATAGCTATTCCTATTATATATTTGCAATATGAAAACCTAGTAAAAATAAAAGTGATACGAGATCACAATAAAATTACAACCGAATCGGTAATCCCTTACATTACGGGTAATACCGATTAAAACTAAGGCCATACTAAGATAAACTTACATAATTCAAAATTATATAAATAAAATATGACATTCATCAATAAACATTGCAGTATTAATATATGTGTCTAACATGCCAAATTAATGTGTCAAATCGCCCTACCTAAATCTTATATCGTATATAATCTGGTTTTATGGAAATGCGTGACAATTACTTATTAAAATCACAAATCAATACTTAAATCAAATTTAAGCCCAAGTTAATTATCCTAACCTTCGTAGGACTCAAAAATTAGTCTTCACTAAACATTTGATAATAATTCAACTTGGTATTGTATTATTGCTTATTTAAACTTTATTTAATCATAACAATTATGAAATAATTCCCAATAAAACATAAAGATTTGAAAAAATTCGAAATCAGATTTTTGTATATACAGAAATATTACCAAGATTCCAAAAACTTAATAAAATTTGCCCAAAAAATATTTATAATTTACTTCATTAATAAATCGTATAAAACATAACTTTTACCATTTAGTTCCAAATTAAACATAAAAATTACGAAAAAATCAAAATCAAAATTTTTAACATTCTTAAATAATTTCCAGAGCCTGGAAATGGCAAAATTTAAACCAAAAATTTCGAATTAATTTTATGACTAATAAAGTTGCCCTTTTATCGATTTTATCACATAAAAATCAATAAACATACCAAATCAATCAAAATTAATCATGCAACTTTAAATCTGATGTCCATACCATATATACAAAATTAGGGAAATATTTCATGCCATAAAATTCATTTTAGCCTTTTTTGCTAAAAAATAGTCACTATTTATATCATTTTAACCATTAAAATTATAAATCATCCGCATAATAAATCACATATATCTCAAATTTTACATAAAATCTGTAAAATATGCATGTGACATCATATTAAAATTTCATGGCCTGTTTCGAAGTTTAACTATTTTTAGTCATTTAACCTCCATTTATACCATTTTTATCACATAAAAATCATAAAACATTCAAAACTAATCACAATGATCCGAAATTTTACATACAATATGCAAAATATGCATGTGAGGTGATACTAAAAAATCACGGCCAATAGTGAAGTTTAACTATTTTTAGTAAATAAAAGTTCATTTTACTCATTAAAATATAATTATTTCACTAAAAATCATTAAAATAAGCAATAATCATCCATAAATCATCAAAATAACCTAAATATATATTAGTACCAGAATACATAACATGCAAAATAATTTCGCGGCTTTATCACATAAATCACAAAATTTCTAGTTTTAATTAAGTTACATTTAACTCGGAAAAACCAAACCGATTATGCATGCACGACCTAATCTCTGATACCTATTGAAAGGATTCAATAACCCTCTAATTAAACTCATTTAATTTATGATCTAAATTGCTTTTGATTTAGTCATTAGATCTAGTGCATGCAAGATAAAAGGAACAAAAGTCAAGTATTCATAGTGGAATACCTCCTCTTAGTTGCACCAAGACTAACCCAAAATACTACTAATATTAACTAGATATTGAGTAGTATTATCCCTTATTTGTACTAATATTATATGTATTACTACACTAGTAATTAGTAGAAGAGTATTAGTATTTATTGAGAGTTGTAGAGAGGAGTTTTTAAGAACTTTTCATGTAAGAAAAAGGAGTAAGAATGAGCCACCAATAAATGAGCACAAAAGTGCCCCTTATATGGGTACCATACGCCACACTCACATAACAAGTGAACGTTTTGCTCTTACTTTAATCTTGCATGCAAAACGTTTGAGTGTAAGAGTAAGAATCATCATTCTGGTGTAAGAATCCAATGTCATATGCACATGACTTTGGATGGAAAATTGGACAAAGAAAAAAGTATAATAATACTCTCCAAAACCGGTGGCCATGTGCCATTTTGTCCAATTTTTGATTTTTAACATTTGTCCCACAAATGCTTATAAGTTATGTGACCAATTATCTTATATAATTAATTATTAATATAATCATTTAACAACTAAATATTATAATTAATCTAATCACCGTACAACAATGGAGGCTTCGACTTCATCATTGTCCAAGCTCTCTGCTCCTCTCCGCCACCTTATCCTCCGTCAATCCGCTGTCACACTCTCCGCCAAACGTCGCCGGCTTTGGAGCGGATAACATGATGCTTTTCAAGCGATTTGACTGACCGGTGATCTGGACAGCGAGCGAACTGGCGATGAAAAAGAAAGGTGACGACACCGATGATAATATGCCTCTCGACGACAATGATGATGATGTTGATGTTGATGATAGTTGCTCGGATTTTGATGATGTTTTCGATGACTCTGATGATTTTGATGTAAGCGATCGATGATGAGTGAAGATTTGAGTAATGTTTTCGTGTTGTGTCATTTTGATTCGTGTTTTAAATTGCGTGTGTTGTTGCAATAAATTAGATTTATTGAAATCTGGAAAAGTAATTTCTGCCAAAATAATTATATTTATTGAATCTGGAAAACAAGTAGTGGTGGCAGCTACTGTTGAATGATGTATCTCATTTGATTTGCAAGAAATAAGTGCCGAATTGATAAAATTACATTATATATGGAGAAGGTAGTTTCTGAACAAGATTTTTTATGATATCACAAACTTAAAAGTAAAGCTCATATAGTTGAGCTTTAATCACTGTTGTAGGCCATAAATGACGCATTTTATCTATTCTATAGATACGCACTAGTAAGGGGAAAGACGGGATTTGTACACTTGAAGGAGTCTTGTATTAACTGAACTGTTTTCTTTTTAAACTGTGCCACTCTTTGAAAGTTTGGGCAGAGATCAGCACATAGATTTCTTGTTTTTCTTTGTTATATTTCCCTCCTGAATCAACAAGACTAACAATACTACCAGAATAACAGCACAATAACACGTGGTAAAAAAGAGTAAAAAAATCAAAAATATTAAAAAAAATCAAAGTGACACCGGAATAACATCACAATAACACCAGAATAATAGCACAATATCACGTGTTAAAAAAGAGTAAAAATATCAAAGTAGTAAAAAAAATCAAAGTAACACCGGATTAACATCACAATAACGCAGAATAACAATGACACCAGAATAACAGCACAATAACATGTGGTAAAAGAAAGGGTAAAAAAATCAAAGTAGTAAAAATATGTAAGTGACACCGGAATAACATCACAATAACACCAGAATAACAGCACAATAACATGTGGTAGGAAAAAGTAAAAAAATCAAAAGTAGTAAAAAAAATTAAAGTGACACTGGAATAACATCACAATAACACCAGAATAACAGCACAATAACATGCGGTAAAAAAAAAGAGTAAAAAAATCAAATTAGTAAAAAAAATCAAAAGTAAAACCGGAATAACAACACAATAATAGCAAAATAATAGTAGAATAACAACACAATAACACGTGGTAAAAAAAAATCAAAGTCGTAAAAAAAATCAAAGTGACAGCAGAATAACATCACAATAACAGCACAATAACACGTGGTAAAAAAAAAGAAAAAAAAAATCAAAGTCGTAAAAAAAATCAAATTGACTGCAGAATAACATCACAATAACAGCGGAGTAACAATAACAACACAATAACACGTGGTAAAAAAAAAAAGAGAAAAAAAAAATCAAAGTCGTAAAAAAAAAAATCAAAGTAAAGAAAACACAATAACGGCATAATAACACGAGGTAAAAAAAATAAGAGTACAAAAAAATTAAAGTAAAAAAAATTGGTACAAAAAGAAAAAGAAAAAAGGTAACATAATGAGAAAATTAGAGAAAAACATAAGAGAAAAAAAATCAAAGTCGTAAAAAAAACCACAATAACACGAGGAAAATAAAGAGATAAAAAATATTAAAGTAAAAAAAAATAGAGTAACACTAGAAAAAAGCGAAAATAAGTAAATGACAGTGGTTTATATGACAGGTAAGATTAGATCTAAGCACAAACTCACGACTCACCATAAGAAACAAAACTCACAAGAATCTAACTCTCTCTCTCTCTCTCTCTCTCTCTCTCTCTATATATATATATATATATATATATATATATATATATATATATATATATATATATATACATATGGGATCATTTGAGTATACGTCATATATTTGAGGATTGAGGATTAATTCAGACCGTCAAATCTAAGAGATCCCACGGCTTTAGACTGACGCGCGTCATTAAGGGTGAGATAGTCATTTTGTTAGCTTATATAATCCACCCACACAAGTTTCCCCTTCATTTTTTACTGATTCATTTCTCTCTCTAACTTCTTGATGTGACCAATATTTGAGCATATTTAGTCCCCGAATTAGCCTCGTTCCTATGCTTTTTAGTGCATATTTGGGTCATTTACTATCTTTAGTCCTTTGTTTTGCATATTCTTTGAGGTTTTGTTTCCTTGGTAGGAGAGGAGTGCAAACCTTGCATTTTCATGGCAAAATAGAGCTAAATTGATCGAATCTAATGACCAAGCATCAAAGTGAAGACAAGACTAGAAGGCCTTTGTAAATAATGTAGTAGATGGGCAATGATGAAGAAGATCCTTGCATCTCCGACAAGATCCCTGAGGATTGTAGGAAGAAGAAAAGAAGGAAAGAAGAAAAAGGTCGTTGGACTGGAATCCGCTCGTCCCAGCATCGGGACGCTCGTCCAAGAGCTCCACAATCCGAGCGTCCCACCTGCCTGGCCGCTCGTCCACCGCCTGCAAAATCCGCTCGTCCCGACCTTTTGGACGCTCGGATTGTTCTCCAGTGCAGCCCGGTTTCTTCTTGTTCTACTCGAGATGCGCATATTTTCGAAACACTAGCAAAAAGGTGACTCGCATCTTTCTTCGAGAGGAGCATTTCCTCAAGTTTTCTTAAGTACTTAATCGTCATTTAAGCACTTAGTAACCCTAATTTGTGCACCTAATCCCCATTATAAATACCCCATTGTACTAATTAGATTATCATGTTCTTCTTATCAATCTTTAGTGTAGTTTATATTATTCTAATCTCTCTTTAATATTTTAATCAACTTTTCATCAAGTATTAATACAAATCTCATTTCCTTAATTTCTCTATTGTTCATCCTTTATTTTGGGTAATTGAAGATTATATGGGTTTATGTGGAGGATTGACAACCTTCCAATCATTCATCAAGTACTTCTATTATTCTTTGCTTATTATTTTGATCATCATTAGGTATAATTCTCTTAATCCCTTTTTAATTATTGTTAATCATCTTTACTTATTCATCATGTTTTGCTTTGTTGATATGATTGATAACCTTGTTAACATGTTAAACTTGATAATGAGTGAGTAGTTTCCTTAACTAGGGTTAATGGGGAATTAGAGGAAACTAAAATGGGGATTGATTCATGCTTAATCTAATATGCTTTCATAATTAATTTGCTTGCTTGTTGTGATTTCAACTTATGAACATGTTATGTTTGATGAAATGCGAGCCTATGAATCCTTGCATTTTTTACCCATCACTTATCTTTTCAATAAGACTTGTAAGACATAAACCAACTCGAGTCTCATTAGACCATGGATATTGTTGGATAGGGAGGATTAAGTCGACTTGTAGGTGTTGTACAATCTAATCAATTAGGCTCCGGGACCCAAACCTTCCTAGGGATTGTAAGATATACACTAACTCGATCCTATCACGACAATAATTGCTTGCATCTAGTTGAAAACATGTTTGTATGATCAAATCCCATGAATCCCCTATGAACCCATGACACCCTAGTGCTTTTAATCAATTGTTTACACCTCTTTTTAATCATCTTGCTTGTTTACTTTTATTGTTATTTAGTTTAGTGATCTTCTTATCTCAACCCAAATTGTGACACCCTTAGACACCACTACTAGCAATCGAAACTCCTACATCAATACCCGTCCCTTGGAATCCGACCTTTACTTACCTCTTTAGTAATAGTAGAGTTTTTTGTGAAGATTATTAATATTATTTTGGTCTAGGTACTCCTAACGATAAGTAAACGAAATCTAAGCTAAGAAAGGGATTCGACCAAAAATGGCGCCGTTGCCGGGGACGGTGTTAACTTGATTTGATTTTCTTTGATTGTTATTAGTTGTGTCTTTCTTTGCCTTGGGGAAGTAAAACTCCTCAAGGTTTGTTCTAATTGTTTTTAAGTTGTTCGATATTTTGCAAGATGGATATTATAGATTGTTTTGTTGAGGACCACTTGAGTATACCTTTCTTCAAAGTCCCCATGCAAGCATTGGAAGCCTTGGAAGCAAGTGAGGCCAAAAATATGCATTGGGAGTTGGAGGTAGATCTTCTTGAGGCCGCTTTAGCCAACAAAGAACTTGCTCATGAGTAATCTGAATTAGAACATAACATCCTTGTGGAAGCATATCAACCCATGGAACAAGAGCAAGCAGTCATAGAAGACATCATACAAACCGAAGAGCAAGAAGGATTTATCATGGAGTTTGAGTATGATGAGATTAGTGAGCTTGAAGAACAAGTTGAATATGCCATGAGAATGGAGTGTCTAATGGAAATGGAGCAAGTTCTTAATTAACCTTCAATGAAGGAAAGTGAGGTACAAGTTCCAACTTTAAAACCCCTTCCCCCAAATTTGAAATATGCTTATCTTGATGAATCTAAGACCAAACCCGTGATTGTTAATGACAAACATGATGAAAACCAATTAGGAAAATTGCTTGATGTGTTGAAACAACATGAAAAGGCTATAGGTTATAGTCTAGATGACCTTAAAGGGATAACTCCCAACTTTTGTATGCATAGAATTCATCTAGGGGAAGACCATAGACCTACTATCCAATCTTAAAGGAGATTAAACCCCCATATACAAGAAGTTGTTAAAGGAGAGGTTATGAAATTACTTGATGCGGGAATCATATATCCCATATCGGACTCTTTGTGGGTTATCCCCGTTCAAGTGGTACCTAAGAAAGGAGGTACCACGATAGTGACAAATGAAAAGAATGAGCTAATACCCACAAGGAAGATCACCGGTTGGCGTATGTGTATTGACTATCGAAAACTGAATTCCGCAACAAGAAAAGATCATTTCCCCCTGCCATTCATTGACCAAATGCTTGAGAGGCTAGCCTCTAACAAGTTCTTTTTCTACCTTGACGGGTATTCGGGATTCTTTCAAATCCCTATACACCTGGATGACCAACACAAGACCACCTTCACATGCCCTTATGGTACTTTTGCATATAGGAGAATGCCTTTTGGCTTGTGTAATGCCCCCGCTACTTTCCAAAGATGCATGATGAGTGTCTTCTCCGACTACCTAGAGACCATAATGGAAGTTTTTATGGATGATTTTAGCGTTTATGGAAAAGACTTTGACTCATGCTTGCATAATCTTTCTCTTGTATTGCAAAAATGTGAAGATGTTAGTCTCGTTTTGAATTGGGAAAAATGTCACTTCATGGTCAATGAAGGAATTGTTTTGGGTCATTTAATCTCGGAAAAGGGCATCAAGGTCGATAAAGCTAAGGTTGAGGTGATAGAGAAACTCCCACCTCCCGTGAATGTCAGAGGGGTGAGAAGTTTTCTCGGTCACGCGGGTTTCTATCGCTGTTTTATAAAAGATTTCTCAAAAATCGTGAAACCCCTCACTCAACTCTTACTTAAAGATGCCCAATTCCATTTAACTAATGAGTGTGTTGAAGCCTTTAATAGAATCAAGGAATCACTAATCTCGGCACCGATCATTCAACCACCAAATTGGAAACAACCGTTCGAGATTATGTGTGATGCTAGTAACTACGCCATTGGAGCGGTTCTTGGCCAACGGGTAGGAAGGGCATTAAATGCTATCTACTATATAAGCAAGACTCTTGATTCTTCCCAAGTGAACTATGATACCACCGAGTAAGAGCTTCTTGCCATTGTCTATGCTTTGGACAAATTCCGTTCCTATTTACTTGGATCCAAGGTGATTGTCTTTTCGGATCACCGTGCTCTTCGGCATCTCTTGATAAAGAAAGAGGCAAAACCAAGGTTGTTGATATGGATTTTGCTTCTTCAAGAATTCGACTTGGAAATAAGAGATAAGAAAGGGGTCGAGAATGTAGTGGCGGATCACCTGTCAAGAATCCGGTTTCATGATGAAGAAGGAGAAACACTGGTCAATGACTATTTCCCCGATGATATCTTAATGGCTATTCAAACACAACTTGAGAGATATATCACCCCATGGTTTGCCGATTATTCCAACTATATTGTTGGAAGAGTACTCCCTCCAAACTTAAAATACAACCAAAGGAAGAGGTTATTATTCGAAGTAAAGAGGTACTTTTGGGATGACCCAAATCTTTACAAGGAGTGTAGTGATGAGCTCTACCAAAGGTGCATACCTCAATGGGAAATTCAAGGAGTTTTGGAAGGATGTCACTCATCCCCTTATGGTGGACACCATGGAGCAAGGAGAACCATTGCAAAAATTATTCAATCGGGCTTCTTTTGGCCTACGATGTTCCAAGATGCTAGGGAGTTCATCCTTCATTGTGATGCTTGTCAAAGGACGAGGAATATCTCTTGGAGGAATGAAATGCCACAAAGGGGCATACTAGAGGTGGATATATTCGACGTTTGGGGGATCGACTGCCAAGAGCCGTTTGTGACATCCAAAGGGAACAAATATATCCTTGTGGCCGTAGACTACGTCTCAAAATGAGTGGAGGCAATTGCCACCCCAACCGATGATGTAAAAACGGCCACTAAGCTCTTCAAGAAAATAATCTTCCCAAGATTCAGGGTCCCTAGAGCAATCATAAGTGATGGAGGAACGCATTTTCATGAAAAGAAGTTCACATCCCTTTTGACCAAATATGGTGTTCAACATAGAACCGGTTTAGGATACCATCCTCAAACAAGCGGTCAAGTTGAAGTTTCAAATAAAGAGATCAAGCAAATTCTTGAGAAACTTGTCAACAAGACTCGTAAGGATTGGAGCATGAAGCTTGATGACGCTCTTTGGGCTTATAGGACGGCCTATAAGACTCCCATAGGAGCTTTCCCTTACAAACTTGTCTATAGAAAGGCATGCCACTTGCCAATTGAGTTAGAGTACAAAGCTTTTTGGGCAATCAAAGCTCTCAACCTTGATCTCAAATTAAGGGGTCAAAAGAGGATGATACAAATTCAAGAGTTGGAAGAATTCCGACTACAATCTTATGAGAATGCCAAGATCTACAAAGAAAGGACAAAGTTGCTTCATGACAAGAGAATTAAGCAAAAAGCCTTGCACAAAGGAGATAAAGTCCTTATATTCAATTCTCGATATCGACTCTTTCCCGGGAAGTTGAACTCTAGATGGATGGGTCCTTATGTGATCACCGAGGTAGGGAAGTATGGAGACTTTGAGATCAAATCGGAAGATGGAAGCAAATTCAAGGTCAATGGCCAAAGATTGAAGCCATATTGTGAGGGAGCATTCATTGGAGAGGTCGAGGTCACCTACCTCGGGCCTCCTCATCCTTGAAGAGATCATCAAAAGGAGAGTTTGGTGGAGTTCTCCCTAAACCACCACTTGTAAATATACTAACCCTTTTTACTTGTACTTTTAACTTTATTGTATTTTTAACATAAACATGATTCTCGCCGTGAGAGTAAGTGAGGGAGGGTCACTAATCATTTTGATGAATGAAGGAACTAGTTTTCAAGTGTGGAGAAACATTTCTATCGAAGTGAAGGAAAAGCAGGAGAAATCTGAGCATCCCGTGAGGAAGACGCCCGTCCAAACAAGGAATCCGAGCGTCCGACTGGGAATCCGCTCGTCCTATAAGAGCTGACAAGCAGCTGTTTTGTTCTTATCCGAAATCCGATCGTCCACCATCTCAATACGCTCGTCTGAATCTGGACGCCCGTCGCTTCAGAAATCCGCTCGTCTCTTTAGCAACAATTTCTGGCATTCCTCGCTGGAAGAGAATCCGAGCGTCCTCAGTAGAATCTGCTCGTCCTACTACAACAAGACGCTCGTCTCGACTACCCTACCCTTGTCCTGGCCACTTCATAATCTGGTATTTTTCCTTGGAAAGGAATCCGAGCGTCTCGTAAGGAATCCGCTCGTCCCAATGCCCAGAAATCCGAGCGTCCCGATGTCGAATCCGCTCGTCTCCCTGTGCCTTATTTTCCAGATTTTCGCGAATTAGATTCTCCCCCACCACATAATTTGTGACATCTCATCCTTTCTTCCACTTATAATATAACCCCCCCCCCCCCCCCTTATGACTCCAAAGCACATCTCAAGCACTCATTCACCCCACAAAAACAAAAACCCCTAAATTCTAGGGTTTTAAAAAGATTCAAAAGCAAGATCTAATTCACAAAGAGCACCTCCATATTTCAACAAATCAATTTCCAAATCTACAATCCAAGAATGGGACCAAGAGGATCTTTATTTAGGGAAAGAAGAAGACCAAGAGTGAGGGAAAATTCATCTACTTCTCACCTCAACACTCTAAGAAGGGAACATGAGGAGATTGTAGATCTCACCAAGCTTGATGATTTTTCCAACATTGAGTTTGTGAACGATGTTCAACGGCTTATTTTTCATCGACTACTTGGTAAGAATATTCTTCCTACCAAATTTTTATGCCATAAAACATTAAGAAAGCTTGGAATATACCATCAAACGGAAGCTCTTTTTGAGTTGTTCTGTCTTTCTACCTTTGAACAAAACGATTTACATAGAGTTTAGATTGGAAAATATAACAAGGATGATGACTCTTGTTGAGTTTGAAAATGTGCTCGGTTTGGATGTTTCGCCTACCCGAACATCAAGACCAAAGACGTATAGTGTAGCACCATTGTGGAGAGCCATGACCGGTCGAGACTTTTTGTATATCAAGGAATGTTTGGCATTTCACATCCAAAACCCTATTATAAGGCTCACTTACGGGTTCCTATCCGGAACTATTCTTGTACGCCGAGATCCGGCGATTGTGAATGAGCTTGATCACCCTAACCTCCAAACCAACAACAACAACAACAACACGAGCCACAACAAAAAAATGAAAAGATCAAGATACCTACCTACCCTTTTCAATATCAACCTTACAATCACCCTAACCCCTTCATCCTTCCTCGAGACGATTTTGTGACGGGGATTCTCCAAGACATGCATCTCCGTCAATATGAGGCCGCCGTGGATAGCTACTATGCTCTTTACCCACAATTCCACCGTTTGGTTCAACAAGGGAATATTATCGAGGAGGGAATGTTTCCCTCTTAGGCTCAAATGGACATTCTTTTCCCAAACTCGGCAAGAGCCAACGAAGGAGCAAATGGGCAAGAAGGCGAAGGGAGTGATAAGTCTTGTGGTGGAGATACGGTGGAGCTCAATAGTGATGAAGATGAGTTCATGGACTTCAATGCGAGTGATGCATTCAAAGAAGCTTGGGATAGTGACTTAGAGGGGGATGATGGCAATCTCTAGAGATGACTTCATAGCTAGATGGAGTGGGAAAGAGACACTGATCAAGGCTGAAGTGAAGTTTCCTTTATCCCCTCTCTTTAATTTTCATGAAAAGAATTTGATGTTTTGATAATTTGTTTTACCATATTTGTTTTGTGTTTGAGGAGTCCTAGCAACATTGGAGGACTAATACCTTGTCTTCATTAAGGTGTTCATTTTTATTGTTCCCGACTTGAAAAATTCAAAATGACAATTTTTAGTTTCATGCATTGCATTCTATGTACAGAACTCCCCCGAAATTATCGACATTAGAAATAATGTCTATTTTGGTTAGGGGAAGTCCATGCATATGCATTGGGAGCTAATCTAAATTATGCTCTCCGCCATAACAAAAACACATGCATCATGTGGTGTAGTTTAGTGTAGTTTGCATTTAGTTTAAAAATCATGCATATTCATTGCATAATTTCCCATCGTATTGGCCATTGAGGACAATGCCCATACTAGTGTGGGGATGGGAAATTCTAACTTGACTTTTATACAAAATCCAAAAAAATCAAAAAATTTCGAAAAAACCAAAAAAAAAAATATTGAAAAATTGAAAATCCAAAAACAAGTTCATTTCCCTTTGTAGTGTAGTCTTGTATATATATTGTTTTGTATATATTGTGTTTGTTCATACTTGTTCACATTGATCGACTACGCCACATCCGAGACATGAGGATATTGAAGACCGCATGGTATGATCTTTCCAATCTCCTTTTTCCTCTTTATGTTAATGACTATGTGGCTTTATTTTGATTGATGCGGTATAAACAATGTGAATCTAGGACTTCCATTTAGATTATTTGGCATACTAGTTGGTAGAAGCATATGCATTAGGTTGTATAAATGTTAGTTGCATCATGGCATATAGTTTTCATGTTAGAAAAGTTTTGCGAAACCGTCTATTTGGGAAGCATGACAAGTGTACATAGGCCTTAGTAGATGCTTTTTCTTCTTAAGACTTTGCTTGTTAGAATACTTGTAAAACACCCTAGGATGTGTCATGCTAGTATCCTTTGACCCATGGATAAAGGCCTAGTCAAGAGTACCTTGTGGTGTGATAACTCCTTGGCTACCGTTTATTCCAAGGTGACCCTTGAAACCATGCAACCATCATCCATGTTCTACCACATTTTGTCATCAAAGGGAATAAGCACAAAAATTGTTCAAATTTGAGTTCAAGAAATGAAATGAAAGTTTAAAAGGTTTGCAAATTGCATCAAAAGAAAAGAGGAGCAAAAATAGACTCCTATGCTTCAAATATAAGCACCCTCCCTACAAATGGGGTGACTTTAAAAATGTTCAAAAAGAAATGCAAAGAAAAGTTAAAAATTGTCAAGTATTGAAATGCCAAACATCAAAAGAAATGGCAAAAAGAAAGTGTTCTCAAATGTTATATGCCAAAATAAATTGGGGGGGAAAACAACAACAGAAGCAAACTCCCAAATGAAACTCAAATCCAATTGATCCCTTTATCCATCATATCCATTTTTGTGCATGGTAGAGAGGGGCCGACCCTTCTTCTTGTCTAGACAAGAGGGGGAGTTCCGCGATCCTCCAGTGTTTCTATCACCATAGGGAGTCTACTCTTGACAAAAGCATTTAACGATTGAGGACAAAGGTACCCTAGCTTGACACAATTTGGAGGTGATTTATTGGTATCCTTCTTGGCTTAGTAGTTTGAAGAAACCATATCTATGAAGGAGTGTGTACCCTTTAATTGCTTCCCCTTTAGATAATTTCCGCCACTTAGATGAGTAAAGTGGCTATTCCTTTTGTAGATGCATCCATTACTTGATTTTGTGTGCTTTAATGATTGGATGTATCGCCATTTTGGAAAGACCCACCTTGCCTTGCAAGAAGGCATCCTACCTCATGGTTGTCTTGTTGTGAGTTGAAGGAGCGGAGCGAGACCCGCTAATTATCTCATATCGGCTATATTAGTAGGTTAGTTTAAATAAGGGTCCTAGTTTTGTCACCTCTTTTCTCGGGACGAGCAAAGGTTCGGTTTGGGGATATTTGATGTGACCAATATTTGAGTATATTTAGTCCCCGAATTAGCCTCGTTCCTATGCTTTTTTAGTGCATATTTGGGTCATTTACTATCTTTAGTCCTTTGTTTTGCATATTCTTTGAGGTTTGATTCCTTGGTAGGAGAGAAGTGCAAACCTTGCATTTTCATGACAAAATAGAGCTAAATTGATCGAATCTAATGACCAAGCATCAAAGTGAAGATAAGACTAGAAGGCCTTTGTAAATAATGTAGTATATGGGCAATGATGAAGAAGATCCTTGTATCTCCGACAAGATCCCTGAGGATTGTAGGAAGAAGAAAAGAAGGAATGAAGAAAAAGCTCGCTGAACTGGAATCCGCTGGTCCCAGCATCGGGACGCTCGTCCAAGAGCTCCACAATCCGAGCGTCCCACCTGCCTGGCCGCTCGTCCACCGCCTGCACAATCCGCTCATCCCAACCTTTTGGACGCTCGGATTGTTCTCCAGTGCAGCCCGACTTCTTGTTCTACTCGAGATGCGCATATTTTCGAAAGACTAGCAAAAAGGGGACTCGCATCTTTCTTCGAGAGGAGCATTTCCTCAACTTTTCTTAAGGACTTAATCGTCATTTAAGCCCTTAGTAACCCTAATTTATGCACCTAATCCCCATTATAAATACCCCATTGTACTAATTAGATTATGATGTTTTTCTTATCAATCTTTAGTATAGTTTATATTATTCTAATCTCTCTTTGATCTTGTAATCAACTTTTAATCAAGTATTAATACAAATCTCATTTCCTTAATTTCTCTATTGTTCATCCTTTATTTTGGGTAATTGAAGATTATTTGGGTTTATTTGGAGGATTGACAACCTTCCAATCATTCATCAAGTACTTCTATTAGTCTTTGCTTATTATTTTGGAATCATCATTAGGTATAATTCTCTTAATCCTTTTTTAATTATTGTTAATCATCTTTACTTATTCATCATGTTTTGCTTTGTTGATATGATTGACAACCTTGTTAACATGTTAAACTTGATAATGAGTGAGTAGTTTCCTTAACTAGGGTTAATGGGGAATTAGGGGAAACCAACATGGGGATTTATTCATGCTTAATCTAATATACTTTCATAATTAATTTGTTTGCTTGTTGTGATTTCAACTTATGCACATGTTATGTTTGATGAAATGCGAGCCTATGAATCCTTGCATTTTTTACCCATCACTTATCTTTTCAGTGAGACTTGTAAGACATAAACCAACTCGAGTCTCATTAGACCATGCATATTGCTGGATAGGGAGGATTAAGTCGACTTTTAGATGTTGTACATGTTAGTTATTTAGACCAAATTAATACTCATCTTATGATATTAAAATTACAAATTAATTTAAAGTGGTCTAAATCTACATGCATGCAAATAAAAGTATAAAAGAATGGTTTTAAACCATCTTAAGACAAAAGTTCCTTACATTGCTATAAGGCAAAATATAAGCACTACAAAGGTCTCCTACCTTTATAGTTCTTGAGCTATGCAACTATGGATGATCCTCCAAGAACACCAATTACCAATATAGGTAATCTTCTTTGGTGGCACCAAAGATTAACCCAAAGTACTACTAAAATTAATAACTAGTTAATAGTAGTAGTAACCTTGTAATTGTATATTTGATGTACTAATTAATATTATTAGTTAGTTTTTATATGTGTTTTAAGATGAAAATGATGAACAAAATAAGAAGAAAAGTTGATCTTCAAAGGGGATGATGAAACCGGTTTTGGCAACTAACAAAGGCCAAGTTTTTCTTCTAATTTTTCCAACTAATGAATGAGGTGAATATTGGTGTATTTATAGGTAAATGTGGGAGACAAATCATAGTGGAAAAACTATCTAAATAGACACATGTATGCCCTTATAAAAACCGAAACATGTGGACTACTTATGGTCCATTTCGGTTTTCGACATTTGCCCCACAAATGCTTATAAGTCTTATATTTAATTATCTTACATAATTAAATATTAATTTAATTATTTAACCCATAAATAATATAAATTAACTACCAATGACTACTTAACTATTAAGTAATCATAAGACCATATTATCAACATACAATGTGTCAATATTAACCCATTTAGTTAATTTTACAACCTCTTGTAAAATATAATAGCTAATTGATTCTACCTCAAAACATATACACATATCGTATAAAATTAATTAATTAACAATTAATTAATAAATTCTAATCATTTAAATATCTCATAATTAAATAATAAATCTCTTTGTCCCGAGTTCGTAACCCGTCATCAAATAATACATTTATGTGACTAACTAAGAGTCAAATAATACAAGGAATTAATTATCTCGTATCTCATACAAACAATTAATTTATTCTATTTAAGCGTCATCCTATAGGTGTGACCTAAAGGGATCAGCTGATCACCGCCGTCACACGACAATAATGTCAAAATCTAGTCAGACAATCATTACCGATTAACGATGACCAGCTGACAAATAAATAAATAAATCCCTAATATTCCTTTTACGAGATTTATTATGTAAACGCACTTATTGTGGAGGACACTACTCCAACAGTACAATCTAATCGATTCGGCTCCGGGACCCAAACCTTCCTATGGATTGTAAGATATACACTAACTCGATCCCATCACGACAATAATTGCTTGCATCTAGTTGAAAACATGTTTGTATGATCAAATCCCATGAATCCCCTATGAACCCATGACACCCTAGTGCTTTTAATCAATTGTTTACACCTCTTTTTAATCATCTTGCTTGTTTACTTTTATTGTTATTTAGTTTAGTGATCTTCTTATCTCAACCCAAATTGTGACACCCTTAGACACAACTACTTGCAATCGAAAATCCTACATCAATACCCGTCCCTTGGGATCCGACCTTTACTTACCTCTTTACTAATAGTAAAGTTGTTTGTGAAGATTATAATTATTGTTTTGGTCTAGGTACTCCTAACGACAAGTAACCAAAATCTAAGCTAAGAATGTGATTCGACCACTTCTCTCCAACAAAAACTCTCTGATTTCCCTCAAACACTCGCGCGTGACACACTCGTTGTTCGTCTCCGTTTTCTCTTCGCCATCTCATTACATTTATCATTAACAAAATTTATTATTGTCTTAAAATCGCAATTTCAGGTTTGTTTAAGTTTACTTCCTCTATTGATTTTGTTAACAATTGATTGTTAAGGATGATAATCTTTTGTCGTAACTATTTTTGATGCGATTTTGTTGTTCATTCTCAATTTTATAGTAACTCATCGTGATTTTCATCCTTTAACTGTTGTCAACCTTAAATCTAGGTTTAATTTGGTTCTCATGTGATTTATTGGGTGCCTCGCTTATAAATCTAGGTTTAATTCGAATCTGTTATGAATTTGTTATAACTTTAGTATCTTTTGCCTGATTTGTGTTCAATTGCACATGTTTCTATAATTTTTTCGGTTTCGCTTCATATTTTCGATTATAATGTTTCATATTGTCCTGTTGTTATTTCATTGTAGTTTTTTTTTTTTCAATCAGTTCCTATCTCTAATTTTCCTAAATTATGTGTGCATTACTTGAACGTTTTTGTCTTTTTGTTCTCCTCTTCATCTCCTCCAACTTTCAATCAACAACTTCATTATTTCCTGTTTGCAATCTTATGTTTGTTTTCTATTTCTTTTTTCTTTTTTTTGTGTTTCACCTCTGATTTGTAAAATATCATAATTTACAACAATTTTTAATTTGTTAAATTGTAATTGTTGTTAATGCATTTTTCCTTTATAGCTGATCATCGTTATTTCGTGAATTTAGAGTCAAGATCTGGTGAGTCCATCTATAGATTTGAGTCTGTGAGTTCAGTCGAAGTATCAAGTTATACAAAACAATATCATGAGGAATACTAAATAATATCATGAAAATTAAGCACAAAAAAAGGCTGAAAATGTTTTATGTGACCTTAAACATGTATATGGGTTAGTGAAATGTAATGCACAATTTGTGATATCAGAATTGAGAGTGTGAATGGCAGTCCAGTCGAAATTGAGTAGTAATGTATTTGAAGTTTACTGCATTGTATGAGAGAAATGATGGCGGATTTTCGTTAAGTTGTGATTGTGTGTTGGTGTGACAGGAGTTTTTCTGTCTGCAATATCTGATTGGATAAAGTTGTGAGTTTGGATGGAAGACGGTAAAGTCAACGACTTTATGTTCTGCCAGGTAAGTAAGTTAGAAGTTGGAACTTTTGTTACTATGAATCAGAATTTTGACTGGCAGTTTGAAGCTTAACTGGGAGGAGTTTTTTGTTTCCTGTATGCAGGTTAGTGCTCCCGTTGACGACAGTAAGGGTAATGAACAAACTGTTGTTCCAGGCATTGCTAACATCTCTATAAAAGAGGAAACCACTAGTAGACACAGTGAGAATTAGAATGGTGTATAGAACAACGGTCTCTCTGGTCGGAAGCCTGTGGTGAAGGAGGAGAAGGTTGGATCTTTATCGTTAAACTTAATCAGTGCAAAGCCCTCAAAGAAGTCAACTGAAGCACCAAGACAAGCACCCGTAGATGGTCCTGTAAGTTCAGCGAAGAAGAAACCTGTTGTTCGGGCTAAGGTTCCTTTTGAGAAAGGTTATAGCCAAATGGATTAGCTCAAGCTTACCCGCACTCATCCTGATCATTGAACCCCCTGAGGATTTTCTGATTTGTTACATGTGAACTAATCACTTTTGTTGCGACCTGGTGTGACTTACAACAATGTCAGACTATGATACAATGTCATACAACAATGACATGAAACAGTTCAGGAAAACAACATTTAGTATCACGGAGCCATGGAGTATGCTAATAGTGACTACGGCAACACCAACGAATATGGGCATGTCTAAGGACAACCAACGTCATATATATGCCCAACAGGACTAGCCCAACACTCCCCCATTTTTTGTGTAACGCGTCTTTTCGCATCTTTTTTCGAGTTTTCAGTAAATTATTATTATTATTGAACATTTTTAAATTTGCAAAGATGAATGTGATTTCGTCATTGATGGAGCGTGTCGTTGTACGCCCTCAAACACATTTATACCCAACTACTATCATAGCAAGCAAGTCGGGGTCGAACCCATAGGACAGGGGTATTTGAATTGTTCAATCTAATCGGAGTTGCGCTAAGGGTTGTCACAATTGATTAGAATTGATTGATTCTAAACTAATTAAAGCAATAAAGTAAAACAAGCAATAAATTAAGAGATGTAAACAATTAATAAAGATACTAGGATGTTATGGTTGCATAGGGGATTCATGGTGGTGATCATACAAATATGTTTCCATAGTTGCAAGCAATTAATGTTGTAGAGGAACCGAGTTAGTTTATGTCTTACGGTTCATAGGACGATTTGGGTCCCGGAGCTGAGTTGTCTAGACTGTACAACACCTACAAGTCAACTTAGTCTCTTCCTATTCACTTCTATGCATGGTCTAACAAGACTCGAGTTGGTTTATATCTTACAAGTCTTGTTGAATAGACAAGAGATGGGTAAAAAATGCAAGGTTTCATAGTCTAGAATTTCGTCAAACATAACATATGCATAGGTTAACATTACAACAAGCAAGCAATCATAAGATAACATATTAAATTAAGTATGGATCTACCCCCATGTTATAGCTCCCTAATCCCCCACTAATCCTAGTTATGCAACTACTCACTCATTATCATGGAAGACATGTTATCAATGGTTTCAATCATCACAACAAGTATAAACATGATTAAAGAGTGAGGAAGTAAACAATAAAGAGTAAAGAGTAAAGAAATTATACCAAACTTAAGATGAACAATTGGAATGGAAAGAATAATAGAAGAAAACTTGATTGATTGATGAAGAGTTGTCAATTCTCCAATAATAACCCAATAATCTTCAATTATCCAATAATAAATTTGAACAATAATTAAGGAAAGATTAATGTGTAATTTTGTGGAATGATTGAGATTAATCTATTCTAATCTACTCCTAATCTAATCTAAGGAAGGTTTGCCTCCACTAAGAGGGCTTAATCTCTTGATTATTACAAATGGAGTATATATAGTGGTACATCATTAGGTTAAGCAAGGGTAGATTAGTAAATAACAATGCTTAAGTGTTGAATAGAGCTTTGCAAATCCCGAGGGACATGCGCGGATTGAGTAGCAACTCCCAAGGAAATTTGCGCGTCCTGGCCTGAATCATGCTTGGTCGTGTAAGGGAATCCGCTCGTCCCGAGTGAAAAACGCGCATCCTGAGCTTCAACTCGAGCGGGTTGAGATTGACCCGAGTGGGTTGAGGAACAACTCGAGCAGGTTGTTCTTGACCCGAGCAGGTTGAGCTGTAGTTTCCCTTTTTCTTGCTTTTAAGCTTATGATCCTTCTATATACTCTTTATTCCTACATCCTTGGTCATCATTCTTGCCTCCTCTTCATACTAGTTCATCCAAGATCATCAACAAGCTTCCGAATATGCACGAGAGACGGGAATTCCGCCTCATTAGCTCCTTCCCTATAAAACATATAAAATGCACTAGGAAAGCAAAATAGGAAGGATTTGACGGATAAAATAGCTATGAAATGCTATATTAGTATGCAAAATAGGTTCAATTAGGGGACTAAATGTGCGCAATTAAGAGTCATATTAAACATCCCCAAACCGAACCTTTACTCGTCCCGAGTAAAGAGGTGACTAGAACTAGACCTTTATTTAAACTATCCTAATAATATAACCGATGTGAGACAGTTAGCGGGTCTCACTCCGCCCCTTCAACTCACAACAAGACATCCATGAGGTAAGATGCCTTCTTGTAAGGCAAGGTGGGGCTTGCCAAAATGGCAATACTTCCAAGCATTAAGCACACAAAACAAGTAATAGATGAATCTACAAAAGAATAGCCACTTTCCTCATCTAAGTGGCGGAAATCATCTATAAGGAAAGCAATTTAAGGGTACACACTCCATCATAGATATTGTTTCTCCAAGCTACTAAATCTAAAAGGATACCAACAAATCACCTCCAAGTTGTGTCAAACTAGGGTACTTTTATCCTCAATCGCTAAATGCTTTCGTCAAGAGTAGACTCCTTATGGTGTTAAAAACACTGTAGGATCGCGGAATTCCCCCTCTTGCCTAGACAAGAAGAAGGGTCGTCCCCTTTCCACCATGCAACAAATAAAATCAATGGATAAAAAGGGATTCATAGTGTATAAGTTTCACATTTGTAGTTTGCTTTTTTATTTGTTTTTCCCCCCAATTTCTTGTGGCATTTTGATATTTAAGAACATTTCTTGCCATTTTTTTATGTTTGGCATTTTGATACTTGGCAATATTTCAATTTTTGGATTTTTGAACATTTTCAAAGTAACCCCATTTTGTAGCAAGGGTACTTCTATTAAAGCATAGGAGTCTATTTTTGCTCCTCTTTTCATTTGATGCATTTTTGTAACATTTGATTTCAATTTGGTACTTGAACTCAAATTGACATTTTTTTTGTGCCCATTCCCTTTTTGTTGACAAAATATGATGATAGAAGTATAAGAACGGTTGCATGGCTTTAAAGGTCACTTTGGAATAAACGGTAGCCAAGGAGTTATCACACCACAAGGTATTCTTGACTAGGCCTTAGTCCATGGGTCAAAATATACTAGTATGACACATCCTAGGGTGTCTTGAGGGTATTCTAGCAAACAAAGTCTCAAGCAGAAAAATTCTATACAAGGGCCTTATATACACTTGTCAAGCTCCCCAAATAGGCATTTTCACAAAAATTTTCTAACCATGCAACTACATGCCATGATGCAACTATCATATATACAACTCTAATGCATATGCTTCTATCAACTAAAATGCCATATAATCTAGATGCAACTCCTAACAACACATAGATACACAAACCGCAACATCAAAATACACAACATCCTCCTTGACATGTAAGCCCATCCTCCTCATATGAATAATGAAAAGAAATGGAAGGGAAATAAGGATTTGAACGATCATACCAAGCGGTCTTCACATTCCCTTGATAATGCCTCAAATATAATGTCGTATCTATGTGAGAAGAGAACAAAAACACAAGTATGTACAATTCTACACTACTAAATTAAAGAACATATTTTTGGGTTTTTTCGAAATTTTTTCAGTTTTTATGCATTTTGGAATATAAATTCCCATCCCCCATTTTATTTTGGAAATTGTCTTCAATGTGCATGTAGGAGTAGGAATGAAAAAGCAATACATGTTTTTGGATTTTTAAAGTTGTATGGAAATTGAAGTACAAATGCAATGATATGATATGAATGAATGCATGCTCTAACTAAATGCAATTCTATATGACATATATAACAAATGAATGCAATCTAAACTACACTAGATGATGCATGTTCTCTATTAAACTATGGTCACCTATGATCAAACCTCCCCAAACCGATTTAAGCACTATTTCTAGTGTAGAAAGAAATAGGTTTGGTCATTAGTGACTATGCATGAACTCAAGTCTCTATGCAACTAACTACATGAATCATGTGACATATATTATAATGCAAACTAATCTAATCATATGAGATATAATATAATGCAACTATACATGAGAGATAGGGAAAGAAAGGGTTCTTACAATCATTGTAGGAGATGAAGATGGTAGATAGGATGCATACATAGCAATGTCGCGAGCCAAATGAGAGAAAAAGTTGAATTTCAGGGTCAACCCGCTCGAGTCAATTCTGACCCGCTCGAGTTCAGCCTCAACCCGCTCGAGTTGATTTCGACCCGCTCGGGTTGAAGCTCTGGCATGCGCATTTTCTTAGAAAAATGCCCAGATTCTCTTACAGGAAGAATTCTTTCTTTCCTTGGTCTTCAACTCACGCGAGTTGGGCTCGAGACGCACGGATTTCAAGCAATTTTGACCCAACACCTTTTTAATGATAACAAAGATGTTCACAAGCCCAAATTTTCCATTTTCTTCATTTCTTTACATTTACTACCTTCTCATTTTCATCAATTTCCTTCAAAAATGCTCAATCAAAATATGAGACCCCTCCTTTTCATCTCTCATGCGATGAATGCATGCAAGATTATGCTAAATGAAAGTATATTACAAATGGTGGTTTGAGATAGGACTCCACCAAACGAAGTCAAATGACAAATTTCTTTGTCCATGGAGCTTAATGCTCTTAGTAGGCGATCAAAGGCTTGTGAATAGGCCTCAAATAAGCACAAGTAGGACCTTGGCCACTTCAAAATGGAATAGAGCCAATCCTCCACAAGGTGCTTTTCATTAAAATTTCTCCCCTTCACCTTGGCCTTTTCATCATAGCCTTTTTGGCTCTCCAAATTGGCGAGCTTAAAATTATTGTCACCGGGAAGCTTTCATTCTCTCCTATCTCCCTCAAGTATGGTGATGGTGATAGCATTCGAATTTATCAATCCTTTAAGAATAGAATGAGAATTCTCATAGTATTGATGACGGGGTAGCTTAGGAATTGAGATTATGGGTGCCAAGTCTCCACAAGTAAGCTCATTCATAGCTTTGTTCTTGAGCTTCTGCACCAAGTACCGTTTGTATGTCAATTTGACCTCTTAGAGAAGGTTTACCATATCATCTCCAACAATCATAGGTTCCATGGTGGGTGCAAAAAGGTATTCATGGTCAATAGGAGAGAGGAATTCATCTTCTTCATGGAAGCATACCTCAAACTTCTCAAGGATGGGCTCCTCAAGTGAGGCAATCTCACAACTCCATTCCTCTCCTTCATTCCATGAGTCATTGCAAGACACATGTTCCGCATAAGCCTCTTCCATAGGCTTGTCAACATTGCTATCTTCATATGAATCATAAATGGTGGCTTCACTTCTCCTCAATAATTCTTCCTCCAACACCTCAACATTCACATCAAATGACACACCCTCATACTCACAAAGGCTAAGAGTATTTAGCTTACTCAACCTCATATCTTCTTCATCAAATACCACACTTTTATACTCACAAGAGCTCAAGGAGATTGGCTCCTCCCACTTCTCATCGAAGGTAACTCCTTCAAACTCGCATTCATGATCAATGTCTAAGGAATAGTGAGGAGTAGTTACTTGGGCTTCCTTCATTTGGGCAATTTGAATTGCCAACTCCTCACCATGGGTAACAATGCCTTGAAGAACATTGTCCCTATTTTGGCTCTCCTCTAGCACTTGTTTGAAGAAATTTTGTTGATCTCCAATCATTTGGAGAACCACATTTTGAATGTCAAATTCAAGCTCATCTTCTTGTTGTGGGTGGGTGTGAGAGTGGTTGTATTGTGGCATTTGGAATTCATTATAAAGTGGGTATTGGGAGGGTAGTTGTTGTGCATTTTGGATGTGGGACTTTTGGTAGGAAAAGTTGGGGTAGTAGTTAGAACTTTCATTGTATGATTTGTAAGGTAGGTTTGTGTTGAATTGCTCCTCAAACTCCCCATAACCATTGTAGTCATACTCAAAAGATCCACCACATACTCCATATGTCAAGTCTTGAGCCATCATCATAGCTAAGACAAGAAAACAACTACAAGCACGGAAACTACAGTAAAACGGTAAGAAGGAACCTTGAGGAAAAAGTTCCTCAAGGTTAAAGCACAAGAAACGAAATTCCCAAGGAACCAAGGCTCCTCAAGAAGAAGCACAACTAGAACTAGACAAAAGAACGATTCAAATACACAACACCGTCTCCGGCAACGGCCCCATTTTGATGAACGTGGTCGTTACGTGCCCAATCAAACACATTTATACCCAACTACTAGCATAGCAAGCAAGTCGGGGTCGATCCACGGGACGGGGGTACTCAAATTGTTCAATCTAATCGGAGTTGTGCTAAGGGTTCTCACAATTGATTGGAATTGATTGATTCTAAACTAATGAAAGCAATAAAGTAAAACAAGCAATATATTAAGAGATGTAAACTTTTAATAAAGATACTAGGATGTTATGGTTTCATAGGGGATTCATGGTGGCGATCATACAAACATGTTTCCATAGTTGCAAGTAATTAATGTTGTAGAGGAACCGAGTTAGTTTATGTCTTACTGTTCATAGCAAGATTTGGGTCCCGGAGCCGAGTTGTCTAGACTGTACATCACCTACAAGTCGACTTAGTCTCTTCCTATTCACTTCTATGCATGGTCTAACAAGACTCGAGTTGGTTTATATCTTAAAAGTCTTGTTGAATAGATAAGAGATGGGTCAAAAACGCAAGGTTTCATAGTCTAGCATTTCATCAAACATAACATGTGCATAGGTTGACATTACAACAAGCAAGCAATCATAAGATAACATATTAAATTAAGTATGGATCTACCCCCATGTTATAGTTCCCTAATCCCCTACTAATCCTAGTTAAGGAACTACTCACTCATTATCATGGAAGACATGTTATCAATGGTGTCAATCATCACAACAAGTATAAACATGATTAAAGAGTGAGGAAGTAAACAATTAAGAGTAAAGAGTAAAGAAATTATACCAAAATTAAGATGAACAATTGGAAAGAAAAGAATAATAGAAGAAAACTTGAGTGATTAATAAAGAGATGTCAATTCTCCAATAATAAGCCAATAATCTTCAATAACCCAATAATAAATTTGAACAATAATTAAGGAAAGATTAATGTGTAATTTTGTGGAATGATTGAGATTAATCAATTCTAATCTACTTCTAATCTAATCTAAGGAAGGTTTGCCTCCACTAAGAGGGCTTAATCTCTTGATTATTACAAATGGAGTATATATAGTGGTACATCATTAGGTTAAGCAAGGGTAGATTAGTAAATAACAATGCTTAAGTGTTGAATAGAGCTTTGCAAGTCCCGAGGGACATGCTCGGATTGAGTAGCAACTCCCAAGGAATTCCGCACGTCCTGGCCTGAAGCATGCTTGGTCCTGTAAGGGAATCCGCGCGTCCCGAATGAAAAACGTGCATCCTGAGCTTCAACTTGAGCGGGTTGAGATTGACCCGAGCGGATTGAGGAACAACTCGAGCGGGTTGTTCTTGACCCGAGCAGATTGAGCTGCAGTTTCCCTTTTTCTTGCTTTTAAGCCTATGATCCTTCTATATACTCTTTATTCCTACATCCTTGGTCATCATTATTGCCTCCTGTTCATACTAGTTCATCCAAGATCGTCAACAAGCTTCCGGATATGCACGAGAGACGGGAATTCCGCCTCATTATCTCCTTCCCTATAAAACATATAAAATGCACTAGGAAAGCAAAATAGGAAGGAATTGAAGGATAAAATGGCTATGAAATGCTATATTAGTATGGAAAATAGGTTCAATTAGGGGACTAAATGTGCGCAATTAAGAGTCACATCAGTCATTAAAGCCATGTTTATTACTCTTGTTAATGCCAATATCACACTTAATTACTAACAACATCAGCTTTCATGACACAATATAAAACAATATCACACTATTGGTTTAACAATATCACAAGATGTGATAAACAATATCACTGCACACTTTATAAGGAACAATATCAAATTATTGTTTACATTATCACACTACTGGCTTAAGAATATCACAATACGTGGTAAACAATATCACACTACTAGCTTAAGAATATCACAATACGTGGTAAACAATATCACTGCACACTTTATAAGAAACAATATCAAATGATTTGGTAAACAATATCACACTACTGGCTTAACAATATCACAACACGTGGTAAACAATATCAATACTTTATAAGAAACAATATCGCCCTTATTGTATTAATAATATCAAATAATTTGGTAAACAATATCAACTTATTGTGTTAATAATATCACACTCACCTATTAACAATATCATGGATTTATATTTATTTGCCATTTTTTAAACAGTTATAAGATATAAAGACACAATAGCATCACACTATCAAATTTCACACACAACAGTATCACACTTCAACAGAAACAATATCACATTCACAAAGAATCTTGAAACCCTCCAACTTTTTTCTATTGAGAAACAATATCACAGAATATAAGATAAAATATCATTGCTGATTCTAAACAATATCACAAATACCAGCAGCAATATTAATTTATGACAACTACATTAGATTACTATTCTTCCAAAATTACAACAATAAATGCATATTCAATTAAAATTTCCTGCCAACACAATCTGAGGAAGAAAATAAAGTCAAAATCATCACCAAGAATGACTTAGGCTATGTAGGATTTGAACCTACATCTATGTATAATATTTCACATTGATCTACCATTTAGCTAATAGCCTTTATAGAACCATTTTAGCAAAGATTGCACATTACTCCAAAAACAAGTTCACCTAGAGAAAAAAAAAACAGAGATGAGGCTAAAACAATCACTTTGTTACGCTATGTGCGCTTACGAATGACGTGAACCCATACCTTTACGCTAATTATTTGGCTATTTCCAGGAAGCGTAGCTTCCCATTCCACAGAAAACAAAAAGTTCTGCAAGAGTATTATCACTGCTTCCCAAAGGCATACATCTTTTTTCCATAATCACAAACAAATACAAAGTAAGCAAGGGAACTTTAACCAGTCAAATCTGTGTTGGCTGTATGAAAGGATACTATGAACACTGGTTTGCTGCCAATCATCAGACCTATCGCAAAATCAACAAGAAGCACAACAAATACAAGAATTCCGCAGACTCGGAAACTTATGGGCATGTCTTCTTCCAGGATCTGTCTGTTGACTTATCTGACTCTCTAAGTGGCAGACAGATGACCTCAACTTCAGACATACAAATACAAGTATGAAAATCAGAGTTAAGCAACTAAAATTAGGCCTTGGGTCATCGTACAGTTCATACACCACAAGCTTCTCCTAGTAGGCTACTGTCAATGTAGCCTCAGATGCTGTCAATGTGGTGGTGGGGGTTTATGAAGTGAAACAAGTTGTTGCGCCGGGGTCATGTTTGTCTCTACCCTTATGAATTATGATTGGACGAGGAAGATGTGTGTACTTCTCACTAGAATCAATTGACCAATACCACGATTTGCATGGCCAATTACAAAGATAATTAGTCCCTCCTTCCACAACCTAGTACTCTACCATTAGTATAGCAGACGAGACTGACATTCTTCGAGGGCAACTGAAGACGATGCTCAGATAGCATTCAGCAGTTGACAGACTTGTATTCTCAGGCTAACACAAATTTACATGTATTTTCAAGAATGCTATGAAAGAATAAACACATTTCGACAGTTTTCTTTGCAATTTTGAGTTTTTGAATAATAAATGGGTAATAAACATATCCGAAAATCAGTATATAAAAATTTCACAACTACATACATTTCCAGTTAATCGTCAAAACTATTGCATAAAATTAGGGTTTACCTCTGAAAATCTTATGATCAGACATTAGATTATCGCAGACATAAGCAATTATAAAAGATCCGGTGAGTGCTCCGACGATGTACTTCGTCGCTATTGTTGTAAGCTTCGCACTGAAAAATGCGTTGAAAAATCGCAAAATTGAAGGCAAATCAGAAAAATGAGAGTGTAAATAAACGATTCGATTAGCAATTTGAGAGTGACGAAGCTCGAAATTGATTAAATTTCCAAATGATACAAATAATAATTCTTCAACATTTTGATTTAATCATATTAAATTCATCTAATTCAACATACATACAATAATTTCGAACAAAATCAACAAGTATAATCAATTTAATACTACATAAGTTGAAATAAAATCGCAAAAATGAAAGAAAACGAGTAACGAATGTACCTCAACAATTTTTGAGAGAATTCTAGTGAGATTATTGAATCTAGTGAACGAATAAATGTAGAATGTTGAAACGCAGTTGAAATCGTCTTTGAATATATATATATATATATATATATATATATATATATATATATATATATATATATATATATATATATATATATATATATATATATATATATATATATATATGAGGTCGAGATCTGTGAGAATCACTAGTATAATGAGAACCGTGAGAACCATTTACAACCATCAGGTCCTAAGGAAATAAAGTGTTGAGATTAACTCCGCTAAGTCCCCACACCTCAAACCCTCCAACCCCGTCATTTACAGTTTATCATTCTCATTCTTTTTTTTCTCTCTCTTCGAAGCTCGCAGCACAAATTTTTTTCTCTCCGTTCGAACATCAATCTCGCTGGTCGGCGTAGCTACTAATCTTTCTCTTTATGCCAATTCGATTGCATTCAAGACTCTAGGAATTCAAACTCGTTATGTTTCTTCATCAATGGATGCTTTGGATTCGACGAGGTAAAGACTTAACATTGATTTTTATTCTGGTGAAATTAGGGTTTATATTTTTATGACTTTTAAAATTTTTTGATTCATCAATTAAATTAGTCGAATTAGTTGAAAATAGGATTTATATTCATCAATTTAATATGTATTTCTTTTTCGTTGATGATAATTAGGGTTTATATTCAACAATTTAGATGATGGTAATTTGTTGTTGTCACTTATTGTTGTTAATTTCTGGTGTTATGACTGAATCATTTTAGTGTTTAATGGAAACATCTCATTTGTTACCAGCATATCGAATCCCGAACTCAAAACTGGCTAAATTAAATAAGGTTTTTCTTTTTGCTTCTTCAGTTGATTTTGTTTGGGAATCTAAGTACAATTGGGGGAAAACACCTTAGATATGATGAACAAAATGGGTGAGGTGATAAGTAGAAGGTAAATTCACTGAAAATCCTCCAAAAACCCTTGTCAAAAGTCTCAATTTCTAACAATTTCTATTATAATTGCAACAAAGTATGTGGAATATGACAGTGCTGTGTGAGTCATTAACTCACCTTTCTAAAACAGTTATAGAGGATACAATGAGAGTTTTCATGAGAGAAAGGCAGTACTCCGTATTTGATAAATATTGATTACGGTTTCTGTATAATAGAGCAATCTTTTCAAAATATTAAGGTAGTATAGCATTTGAAGAACTTGGGATGAAATTTTGTAGTTTGAAATTGCAACATCTTTTTCTATGTGACGGTAGATGTAGGGATTTGCATTTCTTTATTTGTTTTGCGCTGTGTCTCAACCCGCTAAGTCGGCAATATACCTTTTCTTCTTAAGATATTACTCGCTTTACCTTTTTCATTAAACTCCATAAGCACTATAATGATCTCCTATATATTCAATTTTCACTTTCAAGCCACATCTTTATCTGACTATCTGTTACTGAGTATATTACATTATAGTATACAGTAGTGCTTAGTGCTTGCACAACAAGTGAGATGTTGACAACTACACATGAAAATGAAACATCAAATTATTTCCGCAAAGAGTACAAACTTCTTTTATGATCCCAGTAGACAACAAAGCTGCCTTCGACAAGCTTGGTAAGAATTCATAATCTGTGGGGGACAAAATTAAAAAAAGGATGAGAGAGAACTTAGAAAGAGAAAATTCTCCCGAATTTCTGAAGTTTTAGCTTGTTTATGAAGCAACATGGCTCGAAATAAGAACACTAAAAATCCTTCAATTTCATCACAATCATCACAAAAAAACCAAAAAAATGTTGTAGATGTTCGTTTTAATAAGGGAAAAACCCCACGACACCTTCGATTTTCATCTGATGAGTTTGAATCTGATCTCAAATCGATTGTTGAGGAGATTGAGCATGAACCACCTGATGAATCAATAACCCAACAAGAGGTGGAGAAGACGGCGCCAGTTTAACCATTGCTCAGGCTAACCAGTGAGGATGTTGCTGGTGACATCAACTTCTGGTATACTTCTGTTGTGTGTTACATTCTAGGCCCTAATCCACCCAGCTCTGTGCTTAGCGGGTATGTTAAACGGATTTGGCATAAGTATGGGGTGGATAAGATAGCATTCATGCCTAATGATTTATTCATGGTACGATTTAAAACTAAGGAAAAGCAGCAAATCGTTTTGAATAATGTTCACCTGATTTTTGATAATAAACCGGTAATTGTGAAAGCATGAGAACCAGATATGGAATTAGTGAAACATGACGTTAAACGAGTTCCTATTTGGATTAAAATGTATGGCTTAGATGTTAAGAGTGATGAAGCCACACAACATCGGGATTTTCTGGGCTATGCAAGGACTATGGTTGAGGTTAATGTTGACCAGAAATTTCCTACTGAGATTGGATTCATTGATGAGAAAGATAAGCAGCATACTGTTAAGGTGATGTATGACTGGCTTCCTATTACATGTACAACGTGTAAAGGGATCGGACATGATGCTGCTAAATATTGCAAAGGAGATACTCGACCTGTGGCTAAGATATGGAAGCCTAAGGTTGTTGCTCCCGTGAAACAGAAAGATAAGCAGGTGCCAACTCAGAAAGTGACAGGCCCAGTTCAGCAGAAAGTGCAGGTTTTAAAAATGCACTCCTCCTGCTAATATTGGGATTGTTACACCTGTGATTGTGTCTAAGCCAGTGGTAAAGCAATCTATGCCTAGAAGGCTTCTTACCAGAATGATGAGGCAGGAATCTGGTCAGGCGAGAGTCTTCACACCAGGGGGTTTAAGTTTCATGGAAGATTTGAGCCATTCTATTCAGAAGACCAGAAATAGAATTGTTGAAAAAGGAGAATGTAGCAGAGTCCAAGTTGATAATGGGTAGCTGTGGTTTTTGAAATGTGCGTGGGTTGAATAGTATTAATAAACGGTTTCAAATAAAAAGATTTCTTACCCAGAAAAAAGTAGGTTTTTTTCTTGGTTTGGTAGAGACAAAAATTAAGTCATAAATAGAATAAAGTTAGGAGCAGTTTGTGTAACAATTAGTCCATATGCACCAATTCTAGTTTACATAGTGGACTTGGTTATTATGGGACCCAGCTATGTTTACAGTTAATGTGAAGGATATGTCTGCCCAAGTCATACATACTGAAGTGTATGATAAAATTAGAAGAAAAGATTTCTGGTACACCTTGGTGTATGGTTTTAATAAAGCAGCAGAGAGGGAGAGCTTATGGAATTACCTAAGAAACTACCATAGGGCTATCACTAGTCCTTGGATGGTTTGTGGTGATTTTAACTCTGTTATGGCTATTAATGAACGAATTGGAGGGGTTAAGGTTACCAGAGCAGATATTATTCCTCTAACTAAGGTCACTCAGGATTGCCATTTTGTAATACTCCGTATTTTAATTAATAGTTTATATTTATATTTATGCGAGTAGTCGTAAAAACATAATAAGATGAATAAATATTAAGTGGAATAAAAAAATAATAAGTTGTAGTCGTAAAAAGAAAAGAAGTAAAATAAAATAAGCAAATAAGACGGAGTGGGGACCACAGTTGGACCGTGTGAGCCGTGTAGGGCCACGGTGGGACCAAGTGAAGGAAGGTGGTATTTGGTTGGGTGTTACCTATGCTTTAAGATATTTTCATTATTTTATTGTTAAATAGACTTTCCTAGAACCTTCCTACTTCTCCTACCAATTTATATAAATACCAACCCTATACCTCACAATTATAATTATTTTTCTTCTAAAACTCAAATACAATTGTGAGGAGAGCTTTTGTGGGACAACTTTAAGACGGAGCTTTTCACCTTGCGATAATTAATTGCGGTAAGATATCTAATCATCTAATATCAATTGTTTACATTTGACCTTGACCTGTATTTAACCGTTGAACGTGATCGTTGACCGAGGCCGAGCCGTGGGTGTTGACCGGCGGGTTGACCACCGTCGGTTGGCCGCGAGTGTTGGGGATCGTTTGTGGCGTTTTGCGGGATTTGTTTTAGGTAGTTTACATCTTAAATTTATTAATAAGACTAGTTAATAGTTATACATAATTCAATTATTATTTAGGTGGTGAATTTGTTGAAAAGGCTTTTTGATTAATTGCGTAATTAAGAAGATTTGCTAAGAGGTAAGTTAACTACTCAACTTTACTATATTGGTAATTGGAGAATTGTTGAAAGATGGATTATTGTTGCAAATGTTGTCTTGAGCATATCGTCATAATTGTTATCTTCAGCATATTATTATCATTGTTGTCTTATGATCATATTATTATCTTGTTGGTTGGTTCTCTGTTGTTGATTGGTTGTGAAAGAGATTGACATTGAGATTGATATTGCTATTGAGATTATTTGGTCGGTCAGGCACGGGGATGTGCAAGTTCCGTGGTCCTGTACGTATGATGGTCGGACAGGCATGGTGGCATGAGGAGTGGGCCATGGTCCTGAGTTGTACACCGTGTGGTGTCGGATTGGAATTCACCGAATGGTGCGTGTGTTTGTGGCTCGTTCAAGCCATGTGTGTACCGTGTGTGTGCCGTGTGCGTATGAGCACGACGGTCCTAGTTTGGATCGTTGATTGTATTGCAGGCTAACGTATTATTAATATTGTTATTGTTGTTTGGTTATCCTACTCAACCTCGTGGTTGACTGTGTATTCGTGAACACCTGTGATAAACCATAATGGGGAGCAGATTGACTTTCAGGTTAGCTTGTGAGAAGTGCTGGATGCTTAAGAGGGGAGCTTGGGACAAGATCACTTGAGTCTAGAGATCACCTTAATTAATATTCAGACACTATTCATTTTAATTCCGCTGTAGTTGTTTAAGTGCTCTATAATATTTATTTATCAATTTGGATGTTGTAATAAACCTTTTGAGGCACTTTAATAATATAGCTTCTTAAAGTACTTTGGTATTGTTTGTCTTTTATACTTACTACCTCAGGCAACTAAGATAGTGACACCTTTATTTATTTGGGAATGTCTAGCTAAAGGCTCTTAAATAAATGGGGGTGTTACACATTTGTTTGATCTTAAGGCGACTAGTGCCTTCTTTACATGGAATAACAAGCATGAAAGTGGAGAGAAAGTATATAGCAGAATAGACAGAGTGTTTATCAATGATGATTGGATTACTGAATTCCCTGACAGTGTTGCCAATTTCCTCCTGAGGGGTTATTTGACCACTGCCCTTGTCTAATCAATTTTGAATACCAACAGCAACAGAGACCTAGACCATTTAAGTACTACAATATGTGGGCACTGGCTAAGGACTTTGATAGTATTGTTAGTAACTGCTGGCAAACTGAAAATAAAGGAACCCCTATGTATAGAGTGGTCACTAAATAGAAGTTGTTGAAAGGGGAGTTGAAGAAGCTTAACATGGAGCAATCTAATGACATTAAGAACTTATACAATGTCACTGAACTAGATCTTAAGGAGATCCAAGTAAAATTGGCTCAGGATCCCCTAAATAGTGAGTTAGGCCATGCTGAAAGGGTTTGTGCAGCAGAGTTAATGGAATTGCTGTAAGCCAGAAATATGTTTCTTAGCCAAAAAGCTAAAATAGCATGGATTGCAGAGGGAGATGAGAATACATCCTATTTCCACTCATTGATTAAAAGGAGGAGGATTCAGAATAGAGTGCACCATGTGAAAGACATGAGCCAGTAGGATTGTGCCTCAACTGATGATACAAAAACTGCATTTCAGGAGATTTATAAAGCTTTATTAGGAGATTCTAAACCTGTGGCCCCATGTTAAACACTCAATTATAAAAATGGGTAAATGCTTAACTGATAAGGATAGAGTTACTCTGTTAGCTCCTTTATCAGACACAGAAATTAAGAGGGCAATGTTTGACATCCCTGGAAACAAGGCACCCGGCCCTGATGGGTTTAGCAGTCAATTTTTTAAGGATGCCTGGCATATTGTGGGGAAGGAAGTGACTGGAGCTGTTAGAGATGCATTTAGCAAAGGGAAAGTGTTGAAGCAATGTAATAATATAGTGATTACTTTTGATACCAAAGGTGGAAATTCCTGAGAATGTCATGCAATTAAGACCAATTGCATGCTGTAACACCATTTACAAATGCCTGTCACAAGTGATCTGCAATAGGTTGAGAGATATTCTGCCTGAGATTATTAGTGATTCACAAAGTGCCTTCATAAAAGGGAGGGACATTGTGGGAAATATTTTAATATGCCAGAATTTAATCAGGTTGTATAAGAGGAAAGCAAGTTCTCCTCGAATGTTAATGAAATTGAACCTGCATAAGGCTTATGAATCAGTGGAGTGGGATTTTTTGCATGGAATGCTAGATGCCTTAGGTTTCCCCTGCTCAAACCACTGACCTCATTATGCAATGTGTGGCTACTCCTTCTGTAACACCCGCCATTTTTGTAATCTATTTTCGTAACCGTATTTTATATACGATTACGATTATATTTGTATGACTCGGAATTATCTGTGAGCTATTTCTTTTCTTTTTTTGAATTCTTAAGTTCTCTTTCGTTGAAGTACTTGATGTATTTTTACCATGATGTTTGACAGGATGATCAGTTATGTAAGGATTTGAGATGGGAGTTGTGTTAATCGATAATCTTGGAGGATGTAGACTAGGAAGTTTGGCATCTCTGAGCTTGACAACTTAGTTGCTTAGTGTTAATAGCCTTGGTTTGTTTTCGATGGAAATAGGAAAAGCTTGGGTTCCATAGAGGAGTCGTACCAAGAATCTTGAGAACTTCAACCGCTTCTATAATCCTTGAGAGAGCTTTGTATAGCTCTTGAATCTCTCATTCCCACTTCTTCACCTGAGCATCTGTTACTACCTTAACCTTGGCTAAAGTTTGAAAACTTTTTACCTTTAGCCTTTTTCCTCGAATATTTCTTTTTATACAAGGTTTGACTCCAAAATTTTGATTATCTTGGAAATTTTGAATTATAACTAGCTTCAAAGTTTTGAACTTCTGTTCTCTTTTAGTTTTGAGCTATCATTTAAATTGGTTTGGTTTCGAAATGACTTGAAATTCGTTTAAAAATACTTCCGAATTTTATTTTTCAAATACTTTGATGCCTTGAGAAACTTTCAAAAGTGGTGTTGTATTTTCAAAATTTGATTTGCTCAAAGGTTTTAAGTTAAATTGGCACATTTACTTTTGAATTTCGACATTGGTGGATGCTAGGACTTGTCATTAAAGACGTCTAATGACTGGTTCAGTACTTGCTGATGCATGGTTGTAAGATTTGATTTTTCCAATGTTGACTTACCCTTATCTTGGGCGTAAACCCTGGTTCGCGACAGTATTCCCTCGTTCCATGAGATGAGACAAGTCATTTTTAATAGTTCAATTTTGAAAACTGGTTTAAAAATTGTATGACCTCAACGATGATTTTTCTGAATTTAAGTGTAAACTCAAATGATTTAGAAAAAAAAAACAAAAACAAAAACAAAAAAAAATCTTGTTCTTTAAAGTTTTTTTTCTATTTTTAAGTTTCGAGGACGAAACTTTTTCTTAGTAAGGGAGGTTGTAACACCCGCCATTTTAGTAATCTATTTTCGTAACCGTATTTTATTTACGATTACGATTATATTTGTATGACTCGGAATTATCTGTGAGCTATTTCTTTTCTTTCTTTGAATTCTTAAGTTCTCTTATGTCTCGAATATTTCCTTGTTTTCGAGAATTATTGTTATTTCTAACTATTTCACCGTCTTATTTATTCATTTAATCGTATTCGATTCTACTCCGAGTTAATTCGTTGGACTTCGGAAATTATTTCTATTGAACCCTATTTTTATTCTTACTCATTTCTAATCTCATATATTTTAATTCTTATTTATGAGATTTGAATTTTTATCTTTTAATTCACGGTTTTGATTTATTTATTTAATTAAATCCATTCTTAGTTGTTTTGCAGTCCAATTTTTCAAATGGACCGAGTTTTATTCAAATGATCATTTTAAGATCAAAATCCAAGCCTTTTTCGAGATATTTTAAAAGGTGTTTAACATCTTTTTATTTTATTTGCTCACATAATATCTTATCATTCATATTTCTATCCCTCTTGCAAAAAAAAAACAGTGGAACGTAACCCTACTGCTTCCGCCGTTCTTTGTTTTTAAAAATAAAATTTACGTACGTGCTTGCCTTCTTGCTTCTTTATTTCCGTTTTACAAATTAATCTACGTACGTGCTTGCCTTCTTGCTTCTTTATTTCGATCGACCTTCCCTCATCATCCGTTCATCCTATTCAAAGGGTTTGTAGAGGAGATATTAAAGGCTAGCATATGTGGATTCGGATTCGTAACAAGGTAACTACGACGTTACTCGGTATTACATCGATTTAATTGTTGTACTTGTATGTATTATTGCATTTTTGTGGTTTATAAAGATTTATTCATTAATATGATTTTTGAACCATATAATTTCTGATCCCTTAATGTTAATAAATTATTTGACTATGTATAAATTTTATTTGTCAATAGGAATTTATTTGGTTGATTTGCAAGTTTTATGATTAAACCGATTAATATGATATAAAGATGGTATAAATTCGTTTTTTATGATTTTCAGGAGGTTTAAATTATTTTTTCTGGGTTAAATGATAGATTTTAAAATACCATGAATTTTCGTGGTAATTATTTTGGAGCTTTAGTATTTATTTCGTAATTTAAAGTATTGACGCAGTTTCTGCGATTATAGCGGATTCTGTTCGGTTTTAATTATGTTAAAAATACTAAATAAAATTGTAAATTTACAATATTTTAGTATATGGCAGAGACATGGAGTATTAGGTTGTGTATAAATTTGTAGGTCTTCAATCATTATTTTCGATTTATGGTGTATTTTACAAGTTTGATGAAACCCGTCGTTAAATCTATCAAATATGTTCGTCTGTTTTTAAAAATCATATCACCTATTTCTATTTCGAATTTGCAAAAGTATAAAGAATAAACTCCTATTATTTTAAAGTGTGGAGTCTGCATAAAAAATTTCATAATATTTAGACTTACGGTTTGATCAGAATAAATTATTTGTGAACATCTCGCCTATAAAACGCGTTTCCGACTTCTCTCAAAGATTCATTTTTAAAAGATATTTTTCTTTTGATACAATAGATAATATTTTTCCCAATGAAGATTTATCATGTTTAATTATGTTTAAAATTATGCCTTGCCTTAAAATGTTTTCTAAAAGTGGATTTATGAACTGAAACATTATGGGTGACGTTTTCTGACAGTTTTTAGAAATGAATTTTTAGACCCCTGATACTTTCCTAATTTAAAGTTTGTTAAAAAATGAAAGTTGTAGCCAAAAGCTACAGGAAACCATGAAAATTGGCTTTGCGTCATTTCAATTTTTCTTTAATTAATTATGAATTTTACAATATTGCTGTTCAGTTTTACAAACTAGTGTAGAACTCCGTCTCATTAAAGCCTAAGTAATAAGTCTTTACTAAAGTACCTTAAGTCAAAGGATGCTCTTTAAAGTTTTATTTCAGTAACTTAATTTATTTAAAGTCTGTAATCCCCTATAAAATCTAGTGCAAAACAGTGGCGGAAACACTGTCGAATGGGATTAAATACACAAAGATAAAAGTTCTAACTGTTATAATTTGAGAATGTATAAAATTCTAAAGGATAAAAAAAAATAAATGGTCAAGTTTAAACAATTGCCACTTTTATAAAAAAGGGCGAAAATAAAATTTCTCAAAAGTGTTAAAACTAAAAACCATAAAAGAAAGCAGAAAACAGAGTAGGATCTGCAAACTACTCGCTAGCTCACACAGAAATCCCCAGCAAAGCTAATACTTGTCATGTTATAAACATAACAGCCAAAATCAGTGGGGAGTAACTCGACGTTCTCCCAGCCATATCACATGATATAAATGTTACAGATGCAAATAATATATCAAAGTAAATTGAAATGTTATAAAACATAAGTAACAAAATATGATTACCAAATCACGTTAAAACCAACGTGCTGCATGCTTAAAAGCAAAATATTCAAAAGATAGAATGGAAATAATTTAGTTCAGGCTAGATATCCACTTTAGCTATACTTTTGACACCGCAGCATCTTTACTATTTTCGGGAACCCAGTGTCACGCTAAGATGACCAACTCCAAGCTCACTAACTAGACAACAAACTATAATAGGACACGACTTACTACGTAGTGCGAAGTCCTAGTCTAAGTACATGTACATGACTCTACGACGATCTGTACCGCCCGCAGGATACCCAACCATATAGCTGTTTTAGTAAAACCGTATGCCTTAGTTTATTATTCATTGCCTTTAGTTTCATTACACCAAACTTAAAAATATCCCAAGTGATATAGTATATTATTCAAATGGTTCGTAAGTGAACTACACTTTTATTTTCTTCGAATTAGAAAACTTAAACTTAAAACCAAAAGTATAAAATTTATTTAAGGACTTTAAATAAATTAAGTTACTGAAATTAAACTTTAAAGAGCATCCTTTGACTTAAGGTACTTTAGTAAAGACTTATTACTTAGGTTTTAATGAGACGGAGTTCTACACTAGTTTGTAAAACTGAACAGCAATATTGTAAAATTCATAATTAATTAAAGAAAAATCGAAATGACGGAAAGCCAATTTTCATGGTTTTCTGTAGCTTTTGGCTACAACTTTCATTTTTTAACAAACTTTAAATTAGGAAAGTATCAGGGGTCTAAAAATTCATTTCTAAAACCTGTCAGAAAACGTCACCCATAATGTTTCAGTTCATAAATCCACTTTTAGAAAACATTTTAAGGCAAGACATAATTTTAAACATAATTAAACATGATAAATCTTCATTGGGAAAAAGATTATCTACTGTATCAAAAGCAAAATATCTTTTAAAAATGAATCTTTGAGAGAAGTCGGAAACGCGTTTTATAGGCGAGCTGTTCACAAATAATTTATTCTAACCAAACCGTAAGTCTAAATATTATGAAATGTTTTATGCAGACTCCACACTTTAAAATAACAGGAGTTTATTCTTTACACTTTTGCAAATTCGAAATAGAATCAGGTGATATGATTTTTACAAACAGACGAACATATTTGACAGATTTAACGACGGTTTTCATCAAACTTCTAAAATACACCATAAATCGAAAATAATGATTGAAGACCTACAAATTTATACACAACCTAATACTCTATGTCTGTGCCATATACTAAAATATTGTAAATTTACAATTTTATTTAGTATTTTTAACATAATTAAAACCGAACAGAATCGCTATAATCGCAGAAACTGCGTCAATACTTTAAATTACGAAATAAATATTAAAGCTCCAAAATAATTACCACGAAAATTCATGGTATTTTAAAATCTATCATTTAACCCAGAAAAAATAATTTAAACCTCCTGAAAATCATAAAAACGAATTTATACCATCTTTATATCATATTAATCGGTTTAATCATAAAACTTGCAAATCAACCAAATAAATTCCTATTGACAAAATAAAATTTATACATAGTCAAATTAATTTATAAACATTAAGGGATCAGAAATTATATGGTTCAAAAATTATATTAATGAATAAATCTTTATAAACCACAAAAATGCAATAATACATACAAGTACAACAATTAAATCGATGTAATACCGAGTAACGTCGTAGTTACCTTGTTACGAATCCGAATCCACATATGCTAGCCTTTAATATCTCCTCTACAAACCCTTAGAATAGGATGAACGGATGATGAGGGAAGGTCGATCGAAATAAAGAAGCAAGAAGGCAAGCACGTACGTAGATTAATTTGTAAAACGAAAATAAAGAAGCAAGAAGGCAAGCACGCACGTAAATTTTATTTTTGCAAGCAGAGAACGGCGGAAGCAGTAGGGTTACGTTCCACTGTTTTTTTTTTTGCAAGAGGGATAGAAATGTGAATGATAAGATATTATGTGAGCAAATAAAATAAAAAGATGTTAAACACCTTTTAAAATATCTCGAAAAAGGCTTGGATTTTGATCTTAAAATGACCATTTGAATAAAACTCGGTCCATTTGAAAAATTGGACTGCAAAACAACTAAGAATGGATTTAATTAAATAAATAAATCAAAACCGTGAATTAAAAGATAAAAATTCAAATTTCATAAATAAGAATTAAAATATATGAGATTAGAAATGAGTAAGAATAAAAATAGGGTTCAATAGAAATAATTTCCGAAGTCCAACGAATTAACTCGGAGTAGAATCAGAATACGATTAAATGAATAAATGAGACGAAGCTGAAATAGTTAGAAATACCAATAATTCTCGAAAACAAGGAAATATTCGAGACATAAGAGAACTTAAGAAAGAAAAGAAAGAAAAGAAATAGCTCACAGATAATTCCGAGTCATACAAATATAATCGTAATCGTAAATAAAATACGGTTACGAAAATAGATTACAAAAATGGCGGGTGTTACAACCTCCCCCACTAAGAAAAAGTTTCGTCCTCGAAACTTAAAAATATAAAACAAACTTTAAAGAACAAGATTTTTTTTTTGTTTTTTTTTTTTTCTAAATCATTTGAGTTTACACTTAAATTCAGAAAAATCATCGTTGAGGTCATACAATTTTTAAACCAGTTTTCAAAATTGAACTATTAAAAATGACTTGTCTCATCTCATGGAACGAGGGAATACTGTCGCGAACCAGGGTTCTGTCGTCCAAGATAAGGGTAAGTCAACATTGGAAAAATCAAATCTTACAACCATGCATCAGCAAGTACTGAACCAGTCATTAGACGTCTTTAATGACAAGTCCTAGCATCCACCAATGTCGAAATTCAAAAGTAAATGTGCCAATTTAACTTAAAACCTTTGAGCAAATCAAATTTTGAAAATACAACACCACTTTTGAAAGTTTCTCAAGGCATCAAAGTATTTGAAAAATAAAATTCGGAAGTATTTTTAAACGAAGTTCAAGTCATTTCGAAACCAAACCAATTTAAATGATAGCTCAAAACTAAAAGAGAAGAGAAGTTCAAAACTTTGAAGCTAGTTATAATTCAAAATTTCCAAGATAATCAAAATTTTGGAGTCAAACCTTGTATAAAAAAAAATATTCGAGGAAAAAGGCTAAAGGTAACAAGTTTTCAAACTTTAGCCAAGGTTAAGGTAGTAACAGATGCTCAGGTGAAGAAGTGGGAATGAGAGATTCAAGAGCTATACAAAGCTCTCTCAAGGATTACAGAAGCGGTTGAATATCTCACGATTCTTGGTACGACTCCTCTATGGAACCCAAGCTTTTCCTATTTCCATCGAAAACAAACCAAGGCCATTAACACTAAGCAACTAAGTTGTCAAGCTCAGAGTTGCCAAACTTTCTAGTCTACATCCTCCAAGATTATCGATTAACACAACTCCCATCTCAAATCCTTACATAACTGATCATCCTGTCAAACATCATGGTAAAAATACATCAAGTACTTCAACATCCAACCGACTAACTAAATTTCTTAAGTTATCAAATCCATAAGACTCCTCGAAACACCAAACAGAAAACATCGTCTAACAAAGCTCTGATGATTCCTCTGAACTAAAAGCAACAAGGCCTCTAATATCCACAAGTACAATCTAAAAAGATAAAGCTCTCTTAGAAGTCCATCAAAGTCTTTTAGAAGTTCATTAAATTCCCAATCATAACACTTCAACAACTAGGGGGCTAAGAACTCAACCAAGCAACAATTTCGATCATATAAGGTCATCAAACAACAATTTTCTTTAAGGTAATTCATACCAAAATATTCCTCCGAGAAATACCAGTACTAAGGTTAAGACATTAAGATATGATAGGTATGCATAATTCCCAACTTCAGGTTCTTAATTCTTCAAATCAATATAATCAATCCAAACCGCAGTTGAGCTAAGACACTCCTTATTTCCAAGGTTAACACTAAACAACCCAAATAAAGTTAAGTCACACAACCAAAAGTTCCAAGGTTACAACCTTACATCAGAACTCAACAATCTAAATCCATAAGAATCAAAACTGAGATTAATCTACGTCAACCAATAATGATACATGGTTACTATAAAAACCTTTATCACATCTAGACCAAAATATGCAAGCTGCTTATACTTCAGGCCAACATCTAAGCTAAAATCCTAATTCCATAATCCACTAGCCACCATTCAAGTTAATCCTTATGGAAGGAAATCTCTTACAAGATAAGACATTAAAGATAAAACTTACTATCCTCAAACCATAAGTAAGAAGACTTTACTAAACCTCAAACACACTTAACTTACATCAAAGCTCACCAAGGGAGGGTCAGTCTATATAGTGAATCTCAAGGGAATAGATACCAAGGAGGAGGAAACACAAAGAAGGATTAATTCAACAGTAGATTAGGTGATGAAAATTTATAATAAGAACATAGAAAGCAGCTAAGACTGAAAAAGTAAAGGAAGAAGAATCGCAAACAAAGATTCATTCATCATGGTGGGAGATAAAGATTTTTAAGGACACATAAGCAGCTAAAGCTGAAAAGAGTGAAGGAATAAGAATGATGATCGTAAACTAATAAGGTCTGAGACCAGAGAAGGGATTTCAAGGCTCTAGAGTTGCAAGAGGGCTCACTAGGTCGCACCATCTTCTTATAGAGAAATAAACACACGAGTCTTGGGTCACTTCGTCTAACAGATCCACAGTATAATCATCTCCTGGTCTACTGCACCATCGTGAAACTTGAGTCTACTCTTGGCCAACTTGTCTGCAGCTTGAGCAGGAATGAATCTGGGCTGAAACAACCATTGTCCCATCAAGTTCTCCACGCGGTCAGCTAGGTTGTGGAGCGAGTTCAATATCACCATAATGATCGCGTTCTGGTCCGGGAATACACCACGTCCATGTCCACCATCGTTCATCTTCTTCATCGGTGAAATAAATCATAGATTCAATGCTAGTCATTGATTTTGCAGGAACACATAGTCTAACATCCAAGTCCTTATTGATTTCTACCCATCTCTCACTAAATCATTTATTTAGTCAAATCATTTATTAGGCATTTTCCTAAAGATCAATGTGTGAGCGTCGGGAGCAGTGATGCTCTGATACGAACTGTAATCCCCTATAAAATCTAGTGCAAAACAGTGGCGGAAACACTGTCGAATGGGATTATATACACAAAGATAAAAGTTCTAACTGTTATAAATTGAGAATGTATAAAATTCTCAAGGATAAAAAAAAACAAATGGTCAAGTCTAAACAATTGCCATTTTTATTGAACTTCTGATCATTGGAAATCTATTCCACTGGCACATTACCATTGTTGCTGCTCGCTTGTGTCGTATCTGCTCACTTGAGTCGTATCATGGTCTGCGCGCGATTGCCCGAATATGATTATGGCCTCCTAAACTAATTGTACTTTATTGCATCATGACACGTTCCTATCATTGGATTTGCGATTTAATAAGCTATATGGGACTCGAACCTATATCCTTGTGCAAAATTTGCACATTGCTCTACCATTGAGCTAGTAGCCTTTAAAATACACTAAACAAATACGAGTAGGAAATAAATGACATAAGTACACTTAAACGTTTCTCGCATATTAGTAAGATATGTAATAGATACACTAAAATGCCTTGTAGTTACATAAAAAGACCGGTAAATGCATTAAATCTCCTCCACAGTCATTTCCCTTATTTCATGCACATAGAACCTTATTTCATGCACATATAAAATTAACAACCTTAACCAACAGTAATTAGTATCATAATCAAGAACCAATCTTCAGGTTCGGGAATCCTTTTATACCGAAACTAGTGTCTTCCATCATCGTCACAAATTCGCAGTAGTCTATATTTCTGTCCTGTAATCCATGCTAATTTTTGTATTAAGTTCTCGTGACATAATGAATGTAGCGTAGGGAAATATGAAGGAGTGAAAAAGAAATCGAAGTACAGGATGATTAATTAAAGCACATACATTATCCTGATCGACTTCTCGTATGGTTTCATCCAACTGCTGGATCTCATCATGGGTGATGTAACCGCTACCATCTTTGTCAAAGTAATAAAAATCTGCAAAGAAGTGATCCTCCTTCTGTATTTTATTCAGGTGGAGCATTGCTGCTAATAATTCTCCGTAATCTATTGTACCACTGTTATCTATATCAGCCCGCAATCATCAAGTCAACGACAGTAAATACGGTTTTAAACTTCCAGGTTATAAAATTTTAGTGACAGCTTCTCTTTTGTTGTTCTTATTAAGCATTTTAACATCCAAAACGGATTAACATCTACCAGCAGAATAGGCAGAATATCATCCGAAGCTAGTACTAATTCTACAAGATTTGCAACAACATGACGCCCTGAAGAAAATAGTCCAACTTACCGCTTGCATTAAACTAACAATTTCACTGTGCTTAAGATTGGCACTGACTTTTTTTACCAAACCCCTACAACATTGCGAAATTAATAAAAAGCTTTGTCTTAGAATACAAGAGGTAAAGTGGCCAGCAGATGAAATGCCAAAATCTGACGAGTGGTGGCAGAATCAAGTGCATTAGTAGATAAGCGAGTATACTCTGATACCTACACCTACGGCATCCGACAAACTCCCATCAAAACTAATCACAAGGCAGTCTATATATAAATCTCAACAGCTATTTCCCTCCACAATGCATAGAGATGAAAGATCAATTCAACCCCTGAAAAAAATGATTCGGAATCATTGCCATAAAACTAAACTCTAGGTTTTAGTCACGGTCACAATTACTGAAATCCTGTACAGAAGATGGCACAACTAAACTATCTAAATGCTAAAGAATATAAATATTTTTGAGTTCGGGGCTTCAAAAGGGAACACAGTATGAACTACTTGAGTTAAGATAACAAACATTCATCAGAAAGACAACTATAAAGAAACTACTTAACTGATACATTAGTGCGGCTGTCACATTGCAATCAAAATGTATTTAAACCTTTCCATGATCGAGTCGAGAAGGTTTAGGGTATGATTAGGCGGCTCACGTACCCTAAACCCTTTCCCTTATTATCGGAACGAGTTTAACTTAAAATGAATTTCGTTAACCAATAGTAATTAGTATCATAATATAACCAACTGATGCAATTGAAGAACTTTTTAATGCACATATAACATTATTTCATGCACATATAACCTTATTTCATACACATATAATCTTATTTTATGCCCATATAACACACTTATTTCATGCATGTACACGGTTGTTTAATGCACATAGATTGCTTTTTCATGCATCTACAAGGCTACTTGATCCATTGATAAGTATATTTCACCCCAAACCCTAATCATTATTATTGGGACAAAACATTGGGGAATAGTGTCCTAAAATTTAGGACGAAAAAGGGTTTATGTTTGGATTAGGCGGACCCACCGCCTAATCCAACCCTAAACCCTTTTCCTTATTTTCATTCGAACGACAACAAGACCAAAAGATAACCCTAAAGGGGAAGAGTGAACCCTTTTTAAGGGACGGGATTAAAATTAGGGGAATAGTGTCCTAAATTTTAGGAAACCGCGGAGCCGCCTAATCCAACAGTAAACCCTTTCCTTTATGATGGGAACGGGTTTAACTTAAAATTAATGTCCTTACCCAACAGTAATAGAAGTAATTAGATGCAACTGGAGAACGTTTTAATGCCCATATAACCTTATTTCATGCACATATAACTTTATTTCATGCACATATAATCTTATTTCACGCCTATATAACACACTTATTTCATGCATTTACACGGTTGTTTGATGCACATATATTGCTTTTTCATGCATCTACAAGGCTACTTCATGCATTGACAAGTTTGTTGCACCCCAAGCCCTAACCATTATTATTGGGACAAACGATGGGGCAATAGTGACATAAGTACACTGAAATGTTTCTCACATATTAGTAAGATATGTAGCAGATAGACTAAAATGGCTTTTAATTACATAAAAAAGGCTGGTAAATACATTAAATGTGCATGCTTGCAAGGTCGCCTAGAGATAATGAATACTTGACTGCAATAAGCACGAACAAGGCAAAAATGTAACTACTTAACTAGAAAGCAAGCAACTCGATCATCGGCAGAGATGAATATATAGGAAAGAAAGTCACATACACTACTACAGATACAGGCTATAACAACGGGTAAAAACCGTTGTAAAATCAAAAACGGACGTTCTTAAAGCGGCCGTTGTAAAAGGTATTTACAACGGTTAGGATATTTACTAAAACCGTTGTGGAAAGTATTCACAACGGTTAAAAGTCGTTGTTGTTGCGAGTAAGTCATTGTGGAAAGTGTTTCAAAATTTTGGTGGGAATAATATAACAACGGTTATCATATAAATAACCGTTGTTGTATCTTTCCCACCAAAATTGTCACGACTTGTGACAACGGGTATATGTCACATAACCGTTGTTGAAATTGTTAGTAACAACGGTTTTTCATTTAAAACCTGTTGTTGAATATTATGCGCCGGTATTTGTGAAAGTTATTTCCAACGGTTCTTATTTTAAAACCTGTTGTTGAAAATTATGGCGGGTATTTGTGAAAGGTATTTACAACGGTTTTTGTTTTAGTAACCGTTTTTATTACAAACTCCTAATTCTTTTAAAAATTAAATTTGTTTCATGCCATTCAAAATCCTGCATATATCAGCAGCAGCATATATCAGCAGCAGCATAAATCACAGCTGGGTTCATCAGAACTCAATAGATTCAATTGATCAACCACAACAGCAGCATCATATATATGATGTGACCATAATTAGCGCATATTTAGCCCCCGAATTAGCCTTGTTCCCATGCTTTTTAGTGCATATTTGGGTCATTTATTGTCTTTAGTTCTTTGTTTTGCATATTCTTTGAGATTTTGATCCCTTGGTAGGAAAGGAGTGCAAATCTTGCATTTTCATGGCAAAACGAGACTAAATTGATTGAATTCAATGACTAAGCATCAAGGAGAGACAAGATTAGAAGGCCTTTGTACATATTATAGTGGATGAGCAATGTTGAGGAAGGATCCTTGCATCCCCAAGGATTTTATGAAGGAAAGGAAGAAAAGAAGAAAGAAATGAAGCTGTCCAGCAACCCGTGCGGATTGACTGGAAGACGCCCGTCCTCCACAGCACAATCCGTGCGTCTTCCTTCAAAGACGCCCGGGCAGCAAGCCCAGAAGACGCCCGGATTCCCTTGAAGACGCCCGGGCAGAGGCTCCTGAATCCGCCCGTCCTGTGCCTAAGACGCACGGATTCCAGCCCAGCACGAAACTGTTTCTTCAAGCTTCAAAGAAAGAAGCCCTTCCTTCGAAAAATACCGGCGTCTCCCTGCTCAATCTAAAAAGTGTAATTACTAGTTTAGCCCTTAGTTAACCCTAATGCATCCATCTAATTTCCACTATAAATACCCCATTAGTCTAATTAGAAGAGCATGTTCTTCTTATCAATTATTAGAGTAGTTAATATCAATAAAATCTCTCTTTAGTATTGTAATCAACAATTAATCAAGTTTTAATACAAGTTTTATTTCCTTAATCTCTCCTTTGTTCCTCCTTTATTTTGGGTAATTGAAGATTATTTGGGTTATTATTGGGAGATTGACAACCTCTCAATCAAGCATCAAGTACTTCTTTTATTCTTTGCTTTATTATTGGAATCATTAGTAGGTATAATTCTCTTAATCCCATTTTAATTATTGTTAGTTACTTTCATTTATTCATCATGTTTCCTTTTGTTGGTATGATTGACAACCTTGCTAGCATGATCAACATGATAATGAGTGAGTAGTGACCTAGCTAGGGTTAATGGGTAATTAGGGGAAACCAACATGGGGAATGATTCATGCTTAAATTAATATGCTTTCATGGTTTATTTGCTTGCTTGTTTTGATCTCAACTCATGCACATGTTATGTTTGATGAAATGTGAGCCTATGAATCCTTGCATTTTTTTACCCATCACCTATCTTTTCAATGAGACTTGTAAGACATAAAACAACTCGAGTCTCATTAGACCATGCATGTTGTTGAGTAGGAAAGACTAAGTCGACTTATAGGTGTTGTACAATCTAATCGATTCGGCTCCGGGACCCAAACTTTCCTAGGATTGTAAGATATAACCCAACTCAATCCATCACAACAATAATTGCTTGCTTATAATTTGAGAACATGTTTGTATGATCAATTCCCATGATTCCCCTATGACCCCATGATACCCTAGTGCTTTTTATCAATTGTTTACAACCCTTTCAATTCATCTTGCTTATTTGCTTTCATCGCTATTTAGTTAGTGACCTTCTACATCAACCCAAATTGTGACACCCCTAAGACACCACTAGTTTCAATAGAAATCTCATCTCAATTCCCGTCCCTTGGGATCCGACCTTTACTTGCCTCTTTACTAATTGTAGAGTTGTTTGTGAAGTTATAAATTGTGTTTTGGTCTAGGTGCTTCCAACGACAATTGTTCCGAAAAATAGAATATAGCTCCGAAATAGTCCGACCAAAAATGGCGCCGTTGCCGGGGACGGTGTTAACTTGATTTAGATTTTCTTATATTGTTATTAGTTGTGTGTTTCTTTGCCTTGGGGAAGTAAAACTCCTCAAGGTTTGTTCTAATTGTTTTCGAGTTATTTGATATTTTGCATGTCTAGAAGGTCACAAGGTGATTTATTACCTTTTGATCGTGAAATTGAAAGAACTTTGACAAACAATAGAAGATTTGCTAGGAGGAATTTGAGAGGTATTAGTGAGGTTGTGGATATTCAACCAACTATTGAGTTCATCAACCCTTTTGCAAGAGAAGGTGAGAAGAACCCAACACAAAATACCACACAAAATCAACCCACAATGCCTAAGTTTTCATCACATTCCGTACCCACCGAGGAGAACCTACCCAATGGTACTCCCACACCACAACATTTGACCGGAAATTTTATTGCCAAATCCGCCTTTATCCAATTAGTCGAACGGAGCCAATTTGGGGGGATGCCTAGTGAAGACCCTCATTCTCATATGGAAACCTTTTGTGACTATTGTGATGCGATTTCTCAAACCGGTGTAACTCAAGACCAAATTCGATGGGTCTTATTTCCTTTTTCTCTAATTGGCACCGCGAAACAATGGTTGAAAGGCCTTGATAAGGCCACTCTCGGAATTGATTCTTGGAAGAAGTTGGCTCTAGCTTTCTACAAAAAATTCTACCCACCGGAAAAGACTAACATGCTAAGAGCTCAAATTACGGGTTTTAAGCAAAGGGATGAATAATCTTTGTATGAAGCTTGGGAGCGGTTCAAGGGAATTTGTCGCTCATGTCCTCACCATGGACTTAGCGAGTGGTTCTTGGTACAACAATTTTGGAACGGTCTATATGAAGATTCAAGGAACATTCTCAACATGGGATCAAATGGAATGTTCACCGAAGTTGATGACAATCAAACATGGAACAAGATTGAGGAAATGGCGGTCCATAACTCACAATATAGTAGACCTCGCAAGGCTACTAGAGGAGGAAGGCATGATGTGGACTCCGTTACTCAATTGGGTGCTCAACTTAGTGCTCACATTGACACAATCAATTTGAAGTTTGAAAAAGTTATGGCTAGATTTGAAGAAGCCTCAAAATCACCAAAGCATCATGTTAATGCCATGACGGCATCCTCATCAATCCCAAGTGGGATATGTGAGAATTGTGGAACTTTGGGACATGACCAAAGTGAATGTAGGGGAACAAATGAACAAGTGAATGCTTTCCAAGCATACAAGAGTGGTACTCCTTATTCCAACTATTACAATGAAAACACCAAATTCCATCCAAATCTCTCATATAAAAGCCAAAATGTTCAAAACCCTCAAACAACATACACCCCACCTCCCATGAGAAACCAAAGTCAAAGACCCTTTTACAACCAAAACCAAGGTTACCAAAATCAAAATCCATACAATCACCAAAATGACCAAGGTTTTGATGTTCAAAAATCGGTCCTCCAAATGCAAAAGAATCAACAAGAGTTTTTCACTCAAATGCAAAAAGATAGTCAAGCAATGGAAACCACCATCAACAACATTCTAGCTCACACCAAGATGTTGGAAACCCAATTGACTCAACTAGCATCTTCAAGCTTACAAAGACAAAAGGGGCAATTACCACCTCAAAGTAAATCCCCCAAGACATGAAACGGTTAGTGCCATTCACTTGAGAAGTGGTACAAGGTATGAAGCACCGAAGAAGCAAGTTAAGGATGAAGTTGTGGAAGCTAGTGATAAGGAGGAAATTGTGCAAAACTCCAAAGATGGATAATCATCAAAAGAAGAAATTTAAAAGAAAAATGAAGACAAGGCCAAGGAGAAGGAGCCCATTGTGATTAGACTTCCTTTTCCAAGTCGTCAAGCCAAGCCCAAATTTGATGACCAACTTGGAAAGTTTATGGAAATTGTGAAGAATTTGGAAGTCTCAATTCCTTTCACGGAATTAATCAATCACGTACCGGCCTATGCGAAATACATGAAAGACATCCTCACAAAGAAGAAGTCGATCCGGAAGCTTGAGACTATCGCCTTCACTAAGGTGAGTAGTGCAATACTTCAAGGGAGTTCACCTCCAAAACTAAAGGATCCGGGAAGCTTCTCAATACCGTGTACCATTGGCGACACCACGATCAACAAAGCCTTATGTGACCTAGGGGCTAGTGTGAGTGTTATGCCATACTCGGTGAGTAAAAGGTTGGGGATGAGAGAGCTTAAATGCACCAATATCACACTCCAAATGGCCGATAGATCGACGAAGACACCATTAGGGATATGGGAAGATGTCCCCGTACGAATTGGGAAGTTTTTCATCCCGGTGGACTTTGTCATTATTGATATGGAGGAAGATTCCAACATTCCAATCATTCTAGGAAGACCCTTCTTACACACCGCGGGTGTGGTGATTGAAGTGAAACAGGGAGAGCTCACTCTAGAAGTGGGAGATGAGAGTATAACTTTTAATCTTGACAAGACTATAAGAGCTCCCCGTTTACATGAACCGTGTTTTATGATCGATCATTATAGCCGGAAGGATGAAAGGAAGGAGTCGGAACTCCAATGGAAGAAGAAAATTGAAGATGCTCCATTCAAAGAGCAAGTGAATTGTAACAAAGAGAGCTTGCAAAGCTCACCAAAGTCAAGCAATGAAGAAGATGGCCTTATTGGCCAAGAAAAGGAAATGGGAAAGTTGTCTCCATCAAATCAAGAGATTTTTAATGATCAACTTAATGAAGTATGTGGTCGTTGGGACGACGAATTTGAAGGGATTTTTAATCCCTACATTGGTAACGCCATCGATCAAGACCGACAACAAGGGCCAAGGTCTATTGAAGACCTCTATCATGATAATGAACAAGCGTTTGATTACTTTTTCAAGGTGTTGAGCAACGTCAACAACACCTTGAACATGCCCCCTTGACATCTCATCAAGAATGAGAGTTTGGTGGAGTCCTCCCTAAACCACCATTTGTAAATATTTCTAACTCCCTAACTTGCATTTCAATTCTTATATTGCATTTTTTGTCATTCTTGGATTTTTATACTTTGATCAAGATAATTATCACGTTTGAGAGAAGTGAGGGAGGGACTAATAATTTCAATTAATGTGTAGTGCTTTAGCTTAGTGTGGGGATGGCAATTGCCTAGGCTATCCATGCCTTAGTAGTGCCCCCACAATGAAGAACACGAGATATGAAGAAGAATGGAAAAATGACAAGGGATATGCAAAGTACACGGATGGAACTGAATCCGGGTACAAAGGGGTCGAATCCGAGCGGATTCAGGAGAATCCGCCCGTCTTCAGGCAATCCGGGCATATTGGGTAGAAGACGCCCGTCCAACATGAGCTGAATTTTTGAAATTTCTGACTGTCAACGAATCCGGGCGTCCTGCATTCAAATCCGCCCGTCTTTAAAAATCCGCCCGTCCTGAAAGGAAGACGCCCGTCTTCTTGGCTGAGGAAAACAAGAAAAATCCCTGTAAAGGAATCCGCCCGTCTTCTGTAGAAGACGCCCGTCCCGTGTTTGCAAATCCGAGCGTCTTCACTGAAAGACGCCCGTCTTTAGGCGAGTTTTTCCCAACCCAGAAAAGGCCAAATCCGGGCGTCCCGAGCAGAAACCGCTCGTCTTGCCCCTGCTTTTCAAATTTTTCGGGTTTTATAAACCCCCTCCCACATTCATTTCTTCATTACTTCATTCATAACACTACTTATAACTCCAAAACCCCCATCCTCTCCATCACAAAAACAAGATTCCTCAACAACATTCACCAAAATCAAATCAAAACATCCTTTTAACAACAAATCAATCACTCCTCTTTCAACAAAAATCAAAACCAAGCACAAAATCTTCAACATTTGAGTCGATTTTTGAATTCATAAAGGCTTTGCCTTTCATCTTTAAATCGATTTGGGTGCACTAGAAATTGAAGATTTTTCACTCTTTTCTTGGTTTATTCATCAATGGCAAGGACTAAGGGAGCAACAAAAGCAACAAAGGCAAAGGCACCAAAGGCAAAGGCACTCTCATCAAGACAAAAGAGTCTTCAAGCAAAGAAAGCATTGGCTATGGTGGTAGCTAGCCCAAACTTGGAAGTGCAACAACAACAACCTCCCATGGAAGCAACAACATCCTCTACTCCGGAAATTGCTCAACTTTCGAACTATCTGGAGGTAATTTTCATTTCCAAATCCCATAGGGACACTTTTTCCATGTTTGCTAGGAAATCATTTCTATCCACCAAGTTTATTTGTGAAGATACCTTAGATAAGTTGGGTGTCCTTGAGCAAACTAGAGCCTTCTTCAAAGACATGGGGTGAGAAATTGTTTGAATCAAAAGAATTGACATACCCCTCCCTTACCTTAGAATTTTTGAGTTCTTTGAAAGTTAACAAGGTTGAGACCATGGAGACCATCGAGTTCCGTCTAGCTAATGTTAGTAGGCGCATCTCCTTTGAGGAAATGGGTAAAGCTTTGGGTCTTAGTGATTCACCGAGTTATTTTAAGAATGTTGGCAAGTATGACCCCGACCCTCTTTGGGAGGCGATTTCCGGAAGGAAATTTGAGGACTTTCATGCTAGTCGCGCTCTATTAGTCCACCATCCGGGCATTAGAGTGTGGCACAAGGTCATAGGGAACACCATCATTGCAAGAAAAGACACCAACCATTTCACCAAACTCGATTTTGTTCTTCTTGAGTCGGCTTTGAACATTGGAAGGGAATTCACCAAGCCTTTCAACTCTCTAAGGCTTTTGGTGGATAGATGGCTAAATATTAATTGTGGGAAGAAAGACACCACCGTTATTGTGAATGGAGGCCTAGTCACTATCATAGCTAAATACTTTGATCCAAACTTCAACAAAGATAACAAGTATGAGGCGAAAGAGGGTGGTCATCTCATTGATATTAATACTATGATATATAAATACAAGTGGGTTACCTATAACCCTCTTGACACCAAGTATGGATGGCTCACTAGTGAGGCTAGATCTTTCACTTTGCCTTCAAAGATTTGTCGATTAAATGTCCACCGGACCAACTATCTACTTCCCCTTTCAAAAGAGGCCGAGTACATTATCCGAGAACAAAAGGGTGAAATTGAAATGCCCTCCTCTTCCATTGTCACACCAACCTATCCTTTTGAGTACCAAGAGTTCAAGCCCGAAGGCGTTGAAGCAAGAAATGATTATTTGACTCTTCTCATGCAAGAGATGCACAAGCAAGCTTTCGAGGATCGGAAAAATGCTTACTTAGCCCAATATCCACCCCTCCTTCATTTAGCTAGGCAAGGACTACTTGACCCTTCATGTCCTTTGCCTAGTTGGGCGGATAGGGAAGTCTTCTTCCCGAGTGCATCTAGGGTTGTTCCGGGTGATAATGAGGTTGTCGGTAATGAAGAGGTTGATGATAACATTGATGAAGAAGCTAGTGAAGAAGGAGAAGAGGATGATGAGCAAGGTGAAGAAGAAAGTGAAGAAGAAAGTGGTGATGAGACCACTTCTAGTGAGGAAGGTGATGATAATGATGATATGATGGAAGATTAGCAAGCTTTAGAGGCTTCTACCCGCTTGAGGTTTGTCTATTTCTCTCTTTGTTCTATTTATTAATCTTGATCATTGTTGGAGTAGTCCTAGCACCATTGAGGACTAACACCTCGGCCCCATTGAGGTGTTCTCATTTTATTGTTCCCACCTTTCAAAATCCAAAATGACAAAATTAGTTTCATGCATTGCATAGTGTGTGCATGAACTACACCCATCCTTAGGACATTAGCAATAATGTCTAGATCGGTTTGGGGAAGTTAATTCATACACAACGGGAGGTAATCTAAATTATCCTCTCCGTTATAAACAAAAACCATGCATCATGTAGTGTAGATTAGTGTAGCTTGCATTTAGTGTAGAAATCATGCATCATGATTGCATAATTTCCCATCATTTTGGCCATTGAGGACAATGCCCATATTAGTGTGGGGATGGGGAATTCTAACTTAACTTTTATTCAAAAATCCAAAAAAATTGAAAAATTTCGAAAAACCATAAAATTTGAAAATTGAAAAACCCAAAAACATGTTTATCTCCTTTTTAGTGTAGTCTTGTATATATTATTATATATAATGTTTGTTCTATCCTTGTTCACATTGATTGACTACGCCACATCCGAGACATGAGGATTATGAAGACCGCATGGTATGATCTTTCCAATCTCCCTTTTCCTCTTTGTGTTAATGACTATGTGGCTTTATTTTGATTGATGCGGTATAACAATGTGAACTTAGGACTTGCATTTAGTTTATATGTCATATTAGTTGATAGAATCACTTGCATAAGGATGTATATAATAGTTGCATCATGGCATATAGTTGCATTTAGATGAAATATTTTGAAAAGTGCCTAATTGAGAACTTTGACAAGAGCAACTAAGCCATTACAAATAATTTTTCAACTTAAGACTTTGCCTACTAGAATGGTTGTAAAACACCCTAGGTTGTGTCATACTAGTGTCTTTTGACCCATGACCCAAAGCCTAGTCAAGGGTTTGCATGTGAGTCACCTATTCCATCCCCGTGATGCGATGTGGACTTGGTTAACTTGTCTAGGTGACCTTGATTGACCTTGTGGTAAGGCAACCCAAAAATACTTTCTATCAATAAGTTTGAAGTGCTCATTTCGAAAATTTTGTTATGTGGAAGTAATTTATTGCTAAGGAAACCTCAAATGTTATGAAATGTTGAAATGTTGAGAAATTTTAGTTGTTTTGATGGAGGCGTACCACTTCAATGTGCTTTGGAGAGGGATCCATTGAATTGGCCCCCCACACGGTTGTGAATTCAACCGCCCAGAGACAGAGTGATTATCACCCCGAAAAGCTATTGTCTAGAGGTTAACCGGTTTCCTAATAAGCGATTGGCGAAAGCAAAGGACACTAGCCCGGAAGGGACAAACCCCATCTTAAATTTTTGAAATGTGAAAGTTAAATGAGGTCAAATTTTGAATACTAGTCATATCCACCCTTTGTTTATAACGATTTGAGCATTTCATTCCCAAAAAGCCTTTTGTCAAGCCACTTTGTCGAGCTTGGGACGATCCATGACCTTTACTTTTGTAGAGAATTTGAGACTTGTCATGTCATATGCTACTAGCATCATAGGGATCATCATTCCACCACCATCCGATCGCTCTTGACGAAAACATTTGGAAATTGAGGACGAAAGTAGTCTAGTTTAACACCATTTGGAGGTGATTTAGTGCCATCCTCTTAGCCTTAGTAATTTGTTGAACTAGTATTTGTGAAGGATTATATGCTCTTAAATTTGTTCTCTCTTAGTTGCCTCCACCACTTGATGAGGAAGTGGCTATTCCTTTTGTAGATGCATCCATTATTTGATTTTGCGTGCTTAATGTTTGGATGTGTCGCCATTTTGGCAAGACCCACCTTGCCTTGCAAGAAGGCATCCTACCTCATGGTTGTCTTGTTGTGAGTTGAAGGGTGGAGTGAGACCCGCTAATTGTCTCATATCGACTATTTTATTAGGTTAGTTTAAATAATTGTCCTAGTCTTTGTCACCTCTTTACTCGGGACGAGCAAAGGTTCGGTTTGGGGATATTTGATGTGACCATAATTAGCGCATATTTAGCCCCCAAATTAGCCTTGTTCCCATGCTTTTTAGTGCATATTTGGGTCATTTATTGTCTTTAGTTCTTTGTTTTGCATATTCTTTGAGATTTTGATCCCTTGGTAGGAAAGGAGTGCAAATCTTGCATTTTCATGGCAAAACGAGACTAAATTGATTGAATTCAATGACCAAGCATCAAGGAGAGGCAAGATTAGAAGGCCTTTGTACATATTATAGTAGATGAGCAATGTTGAGGAAGGATCCTTGCATCCCCAAGGAAATCCCCAAGGATTTTATGAAGGAAAGGAAGAAAAGAAGAAAGAAATGAAGGCATCCAAAAACCCGTGCGGATTGACCGGAAGACGCCCGTCCTCCACAGCACAATCCGTGCGTCTTCCTTCAAAGACGCCCGGGCAGCAAGCCCAGAAGACGCCCGGATTCCCTTGAAGACGCCCGGGCAGAGGCTCCTGAATCCGCCCGTCCCGTGCCTAAGACGCACGGATTCCAGCCCAGCACGAGACCGTTTCTTCAAGCTTCAAAGAAAGAAGCCCTTCCTTCGAAAAATACCGGCGTCTCCCTGCTCAATCAAAAAAGTGTAATTACTAGTTTAGCCCTTAGTTAACTGATCCGGACGATGTCGTCACTCATCCAATCAAACACATTTATAATACTCAACAAACTACTAGTTAGCGGTAAATCGAGGTCGATCCATGCGACGGTGTGCTTTGGGTTCTAAGTCTATCTATCTCAATTTATGCTAGTGTCACGATTTGGTTGGGTTTGTAGTTGTGTCTAAACTAATGCAAGCAATATAATAAAACAAGCAATAAAAGGAAAGATGTAAACAAATGGTTAAAAGTGCTAGGATATCATGGGGTCATAGGGGATTCATGGTGTTGATCATACAAACATGTTTACAAGGTTGCAAGCGATTAATGTTGTGGAGGAACCGAGTTGGGTTATATCTTACGGTTCTTAGGAAGGGTTGGGTCCCGGAGCCGAATCGATTAGATTGTACAACACCTACAAGTCAACTTACTTTCCTCCTAATCAACTTCTATGCATGGTCTAACAAGACTCGAGTTGGTTTATATCTTACAAGTCAAGTTGAGTAGATAAGAGATGGTTGTAAATGCAAGGATTCATAGGCTTAGCATTTCATCAAACATAACATGTGCATAAAGTTGACATCACAACAAGCAAGCAATTTAATCATGTGAACATATTAGATTAAGCATGAATCAATCCCATGTTGGTTTCCCTTAATTACCCACTAATCCTAGCTAAAGGACTACTCACTCATTATCAATTTTAACATGTTAATAAGGGTGTCAATCATCACAACAAGTATATAAACATGATAATAGAATGAAGAAATGAACAATAAAGATTAAAGAGTAAAGGAATTATACCAACTTAAGATGATCCAAATAATAAAGCAAAGAATAATAGAAGAACTTGATGATTGATGGAAGGTTGTCAATCTCCCAATAATAACCCAATAATCTTCAATTACCCAATAATAAACTTGAATAATAAACTTGAACAATAATTAAAGAGAAATTAATGTGTAATTTGTGGAAAGATTAAAGAGTAATCTATTCTAATCTACTCCTAATCTAATCTAAGAAAATTTCCTCCTAAAAACCACCTATTTGATTAATTACAAAATGAGATATTTATAGTGGAAATTAGGTGGATGCATTTAGGGTTAACTAAGGGCTAAACTAGTAATTACACTTTTGAGATTGAGCAAGGAGGAGCCGGTATTTTTCGAAGGAAGGGCGTCTTTCTTTGAAGCTTGAAGAAGACGAAATTGTGCTGTGAGGAATCCGTGCGTATTGTGGTCGGGACGGGCGGATTCTGGGAGAAGAAGACGAGCGGATTACGGACAATCCGGTCGGATTCTGGTGGGGCAATCCGAGCGGATTCAAAGCAAGACGCTCGGATTGTGTAGTGTGGAGACGGGCGGATTGGAGACAATCCGCTCGGATTGTTCTACAGCAGTGATTCTCCTTCTTTTCTTCCCTTTTGCTCATTCCCATTTTATTCTTACGGGACTGGTCTTTAGTCTTTGCTTCCTCTTCATACTAGTCCATTCAGTGTCGTCAAGTAGCTTCCAAATATGCACGAAAGACGGGAATTTCCGCCTTATTATCTTCTTTTCTACAAAACATATGAAATGCGATAGAAAAGAAAATAGGAAGGTTTTGACGTATAAAATGGCCATAGAATGTTATAATAGTATGCAAAATAGGCTCAATTAGGGTACTAAATGTGCGCAAATAATGTTCACATCAAATATCCCCAAACCGAACCTTTACTCGTCCCGAGTAAAGAGGTGACTAAAACTAGACCTTTATTTATACTAACCTAATAACATAACCGATATGAGACAATTAGCGGGTCTCACTCCGCCCCTTCAACTCACAACAAGACAACCATGAGGTAGGATGCCTTCTTGCAAGGCAAGGTGGGTCTTGCCAAAATGGCGACACATCCAATCATTAAGCACACAAAATCAAGTAATGGATGCATCTACAAAAGAATAGCCACTTTCCTCATCTAAGTGGCGGAAATTATCTACAAGGGAAGCAATTCAAGGGTACACACTCCTTCGTAGATGCAATTTCTTCAAACTACTAAGCCTAGAAGGATACCAATAAATCACCTCCAAGTTGTGTCAAGCTAGGGTACCTTTGTCCTCAATCGTTAAATGCTTTCGTCAAGAGTAGACTCCCTATGGTGTTAGAATCACTGGAGGATCGCGGAATTCCCCCTCTTGCCTAGACAAGAAGAAGGGTCGTCCCCTCTCTACCATGCACAAAAATGGATACGATGGATAAAGGGATCGATAGAATTTGAGTTTCTCTTTGGGAGTTTGCTTTGTTGTTGTTTTTCCCCCCAATTTCTTGTGGCATTTGACATTTGAGAACACTTTCTTTGCCATTTCTTTTTGATTTTTGGCATTTCAATACTTGACAATTTTTCAACCTTTTTTTTTTGCATTTCTTTTGAACATTTTCAAAGTCACCCCATATGTAGTGAGGGTGCCTTATTTTTGAAGCTTTAGGAGTCTATTTTTGCTCCTCTTTTCATTTGATGCATTTTTGCAAACTTTCTTTCACTTTTCATTTCATTGAACTCAAATTGATTTCTTTTTGTGCCCATTCCCTTTGATGACAAAATGTGTGGTAGAACATGGATGAATGATGGATGGATGCATAGTTTCAAGGGTCACCTTGGAATAAACGGTAGCCAAGGAGTTATCACACCACAAGGTACTCTTGACTAGGCCTTAATCCATGGGTCAAAGAATACTAGCATGACACATCCTAGGGTGTTTTACAAGCATTCTAACAAGCAAAGTCTTAAGAAGAAAAAGCATCTACTAGGGCCTATATACACTAGTCAAGCTTCCCAAGTAGACGGTTTCGCAAAATTTTTCTAACATGCAGACTACATGCCATGATGCAACTAACATATATACATCCTAATGCAAATGATTCTACCAACTAATATGCCATATAAACTAAATGCAAGTCCTAAGTTCACATTGTTTTTACCGCATCAATCAAAATAAAGCCACATAGTCATTAACATAAAGAGGAAAAAGGAGATTGGAAAGATCATACCATGCGGTCTTCAATATCCTCATGTCTCGGATGTGGCGTAGTCAATCAATGTGAAAAAGGATGAACAAACACAATATATACAAAACAATATATACAAGTCTACACTACAAAGGAAATGAACTTGTTTTTGGATTTTTCAATTTTTCAATTTTTTTATGGTTTTTGTTTTTATGAAATTAAAAGACATATTTTTGTGATTTTTCGAAATTTTTCAATTTTTATGCATTTTTGGAATATAAATTCCCATCCCCCACTTTATTTTGGACATTGTCCTCAATGTACATGTAGGAGTAGGAATGAAAAAGAAATACATGTTTTTGGATTTTTGATTTTTTTGAAATAAAGTACAAATGCAATGATATGGTATGAATGAATGCATGCTCTAACTAAATGCAATTCTATATGACATATATAACAAATGAATGCAATCTAAACTATACTATATGATGCATGTTTTCTATTAAGCTATGGTCACCTATGATCAAACCTCCCCAAACCGATTTAAACACTATTTCTAGTGTAGAAATGAATAGGTTTGGCCATTAGTAACAATGCATGAATTCTAGTCTACATGCAATTATCTACATGAATCATGTGAGATATATACAATGCAAGCTATACTATATGAACTAACTAATGTAAATGCAATATGAAATATATAATACAAATGCATGCAAAAGCTACACTAAATGCAATGTATATACAAAAGAGAGAGATGGAGAGATGGGTATCATACAAATGGAAGTGGTGAAGTAGGCCTCTTTCACTCGTCATCCTCATTTTGATCATAGCCATAACCATGAGAACTTCCGGCTTGATCATATCCGGGCGCTTGGCCCCAATATCCTCCTTGGTCAAATCCTCCTCCTTGACCCGAGTACCCTCCACCTTGGCTAGATTGCCCTCCGTCTCCTCGACCCCAAGCTTGGTCCCCATAATTTGGGAACAAGAGCTCCGGTTGTGCCCAAGAGGGTAAAGGGCCATTAGGGTCAATATACCCTTGTTGAGCCATGTTATAGTATTGGGGGTAGAGGGCCAAGTAGTTGTCTTCCCTTCCTTTATGCACCCCAAGGTCCACTCTATTCATAAGTGTCATCAAATCATTAATACCCGGGGTGTTGGGGATTTCCGGTTGGAATTCGGTATAAGGAGTAGGGTATGGCGGGATGGGTACGTAGGAAGGTGGGCGAATAGGTGCTCCCGGCCCTCCACGAGGTGGTTGACGGTGTGGCTCTTCCCTTTGAGGGGGATTGTCAAGAATTTGGATTTCGAGGAGGTAGCTTGGTGGAGGAGAGTATGGACTCAATCTTGGGTCAATGCCCGGTATCTTCCATCGCTCAAGGACCATTGAAGTACATCCCTTGGTGTGCCACTCCACACTCCCATCTCGAGTGTAGTTGCACCATCGGTGACTGTGGAAGATGGTGTGCTCATCAATCAAAGTCCTTCCCTCAAGAGGAATATAGGTTCCTCGGGCATTGAACCCGGGACAAAGGTGATTGGCCAAAATTGTAATTAGACCTCCCATCACAAAGGTTTTGAGTTGGGTGGTCCCTTGAGCAAAATCATGGAACCTAGTAAGTATCTCAAGTGGCGTGTTGAAGTTATAACGCCTCACCGCTCGAACATTCAAATAAGACTCAAGAAAAGTTAAGTCGATGAGAGTACACCGATCTTGCTCGTACCTCCCATTGATGCAACCGGCTATAAAGCGTTCGGTGAATCGAATCACCGGATGTTGGATAGAAAATGTATAGCAACGCTTTATATGGGTAAAGTCCCTCCCGGAGATAGCTTTCCAAAGAAAGTCCACATTAAAATTATCGGGCTTTTCGGTATATTCGGTGGGTACTTCAAGACCGAAAACATAGGCAAATTCCTCAAGAGAAAGAACATGGTCTAGGTTGCATAACCTAAACTCCATGCCTACATTGTTGTGGGTATCCGCCACAATGCGAAGGCTACTCAAGAATTCAAGTGTGAGACTAAGGTAAGTCTCTTCATGAGCATGGAAAAAGCTCCCAATGCCAAGGCCATTAAAGAACATCTCGGTAGGGTACCTTATCTTAAGGATTTCCAACACCCTAGTATCAACAAATTGAGTAGGTTCGTACTTCTTACCTAGAAGCTCGACGAATTTTTCGCGGTGTTCGTCGGATAGAAAGATCACTTCTTGGAAGTTGTTGAGTTATTCAATGCCTCCCCTCATTAAGGGTCGGGTGTTCCTTGGTAGTACTACCTCTCGTGGTGTTGAAGAGGTTGATCCCTTGCGCTTCTTCCCGAATGATACAACCAATTTCTTGGCCTTTCCCTTGGTGTTTGTCAATGGTGCCATTTGGATGTTGGTGATGGGGGTGTTTTTGAGGATTGGAGGATGATTTTGAGGGTTGAGGTGAGTGTTTTAGGGTTTGGTAAGGTGAGGAAATGAGGGAGAAGGGGGGTGATTATATAGAAGAAGTAGGGGAATCGAACGGATAAGATTGGATCGAACCCGCTTTATCCGAGGGAACAGACAATCCGAGCGGATTTCGATCGAGACGGCCGGATTTCGGGAAAGAAGACGTCGTCATTGGTAGAATCCGCACGGATTCTAGAACAGAAATTCTTTGGTGAGAAGCGGGAAAAAGACGGGCGGATTTTGATCGGGACGGACGGCTTGATCTAGACGGGCGGATTCTCGATAATCCGCACGGATTTTGACACGATTCAAAATCTCGCTTCGGGCGACACACGGGACGCGGCGTCCGTGGAGAAGACGGACGGATTATCTGGGACGGGCGGATTTCTGGAATCCGCACGGATTCTCCTTCGATTTCAATTTTTGCTTTCGTGGGCCCTGGACGGGCGGATTTGCTAGAATCCGGCGTCTTTCTCGCTTCTTTCCTTCTTCTTCTTTCTTTTTCACGAAACAACATACCCCTTTTCACTGATTTTCTCTTTTTCCTTATCTTTTTCTGAAATTTGCTCATGAAACATGTAAGATGACTCTCTCTCTCTTCTCTCTCATGCAAGGAATTAAATGCAAATGTAAATGTACAATATTATACAAAGTAAAGGGGTTCCAGAAATATCTTACAAATGGTGGTTTTGAGGTAGGACTCCACCAAACTAGTTCAATTTGTAGAGACTCTTATCCATAGAGCTCAAAGCTCTTAATAAAAGATCAAAAGCTTGTGAACAAGCTCCAAACAAGCACAAGTATGGGTTGCTCAATTTGAATATGAAATTTGGCCAAGGAAGCTTGTAGAATGCTCTTTTTCTTGGCTTCTCCTTAGCGTTAGAGCTTTTCCGATGCTTCAAATATATACACCCATGATTCTTGTTAAGACTAAGCATGAAGTGTGGTTCATTTTCATCCGTGGACTTCCACTTACCAACTTCTTCTTCAATTTTGGTGATGACGATAGCATTTGAATTTATCAATCCTTCATGAGTAGAAGGAGAATTTTCATGACTTTGATGATCGGATACCATAGGAGTTGAAATCATGGGTGCCAAATCTTCACAAGTAGCCTCACGAGCAATTTTCTCTATAAGCTTTTTTACCAAATAGCTCTTGTAAGAAACTTTGGCCTTTTGAAGAAGGTCTAACATATCCTCTTTAATGATCATTGGCTCCATGATAGGTGCCAAGTGGTCTTCATGAATGATAAAGGAAGGACGTTCTTCTTCATGATAGGGTATCTCAAATGCCTCAAGGATAGGCTCCTCAAGCAAGGTGATATTGCGAGTCCCTCCTCTAGGCTCATCATCATTGTTGCTATCCTCACGTGAATCATAAATGGGGGCTTCACTTAGCTTTTTTTCCAACACCTCAACGTTCACATCAAAAGACACACCCTCACACTCACAAAGGTTAAGAGTATTTGGTTTGCTCAACCTCATGTCTTCTTCATCGAACACAACACTTTCATAGTCACAAGAGCTCAATGAAGTTGGCTCTTCCCACTTTTCATCTTCCATGTCAAATGTCACTACTTCAAACTCGCATTTATGCTCAATATCCAAAGAACGGTGGTGAGTGTTTGCTTGGAATTCTTTTAATTGGGCAATTTGAATCCTCAACTCCTCTCTTTGGATAACAATGTCTTTAAGAACATTATCTTCTTTTCGGCTCTCTTCTAGCATTTGTTTGAAGAAGTTTTGTTGATCTCCCATCATTTGGAGAATCATGTTTTGAATGGGTTCATCTTTTTGTTGTGGGTATGTGTGAAAGTGGTTGTATTGTGGCAATTGAAGTTCATTGTGAAATGGGTATCGGGTGGGTGGTTGTTGTTGATATTGGGTGTGGTAATTTTGGTGGGAAAAGTTGGGGTAGTGGTTAGGATTTTCGTTGTACAAATAATAAGGTAGGTTTGTGTTGACTTGCTCCTCAAACTCCCCATACCCATAGTCATACTCAAAAGATCCACCACATACTCCATAACACATTTCTTGAGTCATCATAACTAAGACAAGGAGATAACTACAAACATGGAAACTACACAAAAATGGTAAGAAAAATCCTTGAGGAACAAGTTCCTCAAGGTGAAAGCAAAATCAAAATAGACAAACAAGTAAGAACTTAATCACATAGCACCGTCCCCGGCAACGGCGCCATTTTGATCCGGACGATGTCGTCACTCATCCAATCAAACACATTTATAATACTCAACAAACTACTAGTTAGCGGTAAGTCGAGGTCGATCCATGGGACGGTGTGCTTTGGGTTCTAAGTCTATCTATCTCAATTTATGCTAGTGTCACGATTTGGTTGGGTTTGTAGTTGTGTCTAAACTAATGCAAGCAATATAATAAAACAAGCAATAAAAGGAAAGATGTAAACAAATGGTTAAAAGTGCTAGGATATCATGGGGTCATAGGGGATTCATGGTGTTGATCATACAAACATGTTTACAAGGTTTCAAGCGATTAATGTTGTGGAGGAACCGAGTTGGGTTATATCTTACGGTTCTTAGGAAGGGTTGGGTCCCGGAGCCGAATCGATTAGATTGTACAACACCTACAAGTCGACTTACTTTCCTCCTAATCAACTTCTATGCATGGTCTAACATGACTCGAGTTGGTTTATATCTTACAAGTCAAGTTGAGTAGATAAGAGATGGTTGTAAATGCAAGGATTCATAGGCTTAGCATTTCATTAAACATAACATGTGCATAAAGTTGACATCACAACAACCAAGCAATTTAATCATGTGAACATATTAGATTAAGCATGAATCAATCCCATGTTGGTTTCCCTTAATTACCCACTAATCCTAGCTAAAGGACTACTCACTCATTATCAAGTTTAACATGTTAATAAGGGTGTCAATCATCACAACAAGTATAAACATGATAATAAAATGAAGAAATGAACAATAAAGATTAAAGAGTAAAGGAATTATACCAACTTAAGATGATCCAAATAATAAAGCAAAGAATAATAGAAGAACTTGATGATTGATGGAAGGTTGTCAATCTCCCAATAATAACCCAATAATCTTCAATTACCCAATAATAAACTTGAATAATAAACTTGAACAATAATTAAAGAGAGATTAATGTGTAATTTGTGGAAATATTAAAGAGTAATCTATTCTAATCTACTCCTAATCTAATCTAAGAGAATTTCCTCCTAAAAACCACCTATTTGATTAATTACAAAATGGGATATTTATAGTGGAAATTAGGTGGATGCATTTAGGGTTAACTAAGGGCTAAACTAGTAATTACACTTTTGAGATTGAGCAAGGAGGAGCCGGTATTTTTCGAAGGAAGGGCGTCTTTCTTTGAAGCTTGAAGAAGACGAAATTGTGCTGTGAGGAATCCGTGCGTATTGTGGTCGGGACGGGCGGATTCTGGGAGAAGAAGACGAGCGGATTACGGACAATCCGGTCGGATTCTGGCGGGGCAATCCGAGCGGATTCAAAGCAAGACGCTCGGATTGTGTAGTGTGGAGACGGGCGGATTGGAGACAATCCGCTCGGATTGTTCTACAGCAGTGATTCTCCTTCTTTTCTTCCCTTTTGCTCATTCCCATTTTATTCTTACGGGACTGGTCTTTAGTCTTTGCTTCCTCTTCATACTAGTCCATTCAGTGTCGTCAAGTAGCTTCCAAATATGCACGAAAGACGAGAATTTCCGCCTTATTATCTTCTTTTCTACAAAACATATGAAATGCGATAGAAAAGCAAATAGGAAGGTTTTGACGGATAAAATGGCCATAGAATGTTATAATAGTATGCAAAATAGGCTCAATTAGGGGACTAAATGTGCGCAAATAATGTTCACATCATTAACCCTAAGGCATCCACCTAATTTCCACTATAAATACCCCATTAGTCTAATTAGAAGAGCATGTTCTTCTTATCAATTATTAGAGTAGTTAATATCAATCAAATCTCTCTTTAGTATTGTAATCAACAATTAATCAAGTTTTAATACAAGTTTTATTTCCTTAATCTCTCTTTTGTTCATCCTATATTTTGGGTAATTGAAGATTATTTGGGTTATTATTGGGAGATTGACAACCTCTCAATCAAGCATCAAGTACTTCTTTTATTCTTTGATTTATTATTGTAATCATTAGTAGGTATAATTCTCTTAATCCCTTTTTAATTATTGTTAATTACTTTCATTTATTCATCATGTTTCCTTTTGTTGGTATGATTGACAACCTTGCTAGCATGATCAACATGATAATGAGTGAGTAGTGACCTAGCTAGGGTTAATGGGTAATTAGGGGAAACCAATATGGGGAATGATTCATGCTTAAATTAATATGCTTTCATGGTTTATTTGCTTGCTTGTTTTGATCTCAACTCATGCACATGTTATGTTTGATGAAATGTGAGCCTATGAATCCTTGCATTTTTTTACCCATCACCTATCTTTTCAATGAGACTTGTAAGACATAAACCAACTCGAGTCTCATTAGACCATGCATGTTGTTGAGTAGGAAAGACTAAGTCGACTTGTAGGTGTTGTACAATCTAATCGATTCGGCTCCGGGACCGAAACTTTCCTAGGATTGTAAGATATAACCCAACTCAATCCATGACAACAATAATTGCTTGCTTATAATTTGAGAACATGTTTGTATGATCAATTCCCATGATTCCCCTATGACCCCATGATACCCTAGTTCTTTTTATCAATTGTTTACAACCCTTTCAATTCATCTTGCTTATTTGCTTTCATTACTATTTAGTTAGTGACCTTCTACATCAACCCAAATTGTGACACCCCTAAGACACCACTAGTTTCAATAGAAATCTCATCTCAATTCCCGTCCCTTGGGATCCGACCTTTACTTGTCTCTTTACTAATTGTAGAGTTGTTTGTGAAGTTATAAATTGTGTTTTGGTCTAGGTGCTTCCAACGACAATTGTTCCAAAAAATAGAATCTAGCTCCGAAATAGTCCGACCAATATACTTACAATTTGATCACTTTACATGAACTAAGATCATTCCCTAACTTCAATAAAAAAATCTACTAAGTTGATCTAAGCTCTGAGTATCATGCATTTAGCCTTCAACATTGCTATGTTCTAAGACGTATTTGCCCAACATATCCCTTACCTCGTCTATATGTTGCCATTTGTCTTCTTTGAAGTTCTTGTGGCGTGCGCGATTACATACTCATGGAAAAAACAAAGACAAGACATTATTGTAACAACATACATCATTCAAATAGCAACATCATGGTATAGCGGCAAAGCAAGACAACATCGACTCTAATTTAAAAAAAGTAATAAACACATTATTAAATTACTAACCTTTTCTGGAATAAGGATATATCTTCGCATAATAATCTCCAACATGAACCGACAAACGTAGTATCCATATTGTATGTTATCCGGCTGGCGAGGGACCTATTATTACATAAAAACAAAGAGACGAGAGAAGGCCCACATCAGAATCTTCCACTTTAGGTATTGTATTAGTATTAAACACAGATTTTTGCACTTAAGGTATTGTATTTGAGCACGTACTCCTGATATCGTAATAAAAGTAGGGCCATCATCAGAATCATTCGTGGGTTGATCCTGCTCGTTAGGTCTTTTCTTCTCAAAGGCCCTTTTTTTAAATAAATAAATAAAAAAAAAAAAAAAAAAAAAGAGGTAGAAACTCGAATTTTTGGGGCAAAAATGAGCTTTTTGCTATAAATAAAAATTGAAACTTAATGTTATTATAAATAAATCAGTAGTATAAACTTACTTAATAATCAAGCCCTTAAAAGTCTCGCTTGGTTGTTTATGCAAAGAGTCCAACCAAAAAACTTTCTTCTTCGTCGGCATGATGGCTGCTAGCACCCAATGAGTCCTACATCAAGAGACATCATCATTATTAACAAGTACATATATTAGTTATGAAAATGCAATTGTAGGGGGAAACGTAATATTAATTTGTTTATTACCCGTTTTCATTATAAGGGGCAAAAATCATCTTCTTGGTTGTCACCAATTGCTGAGCAATATAATCTACCCGATCTTCGAACGAAAAAAATCGTGATATGCATAGATAAAACATAGGGGCACAGGAATCCGTATTGATCACATGGAATCTTGTTCTGGGGGATCACTGTAACACCCCCATTTATTTAAGGGCCTGAACTAGGACTCCTCAGATAAATGATGGTGTTACCATCTCGGAAACCCGAGGCAGTAGATAACAAAGGAAAGAAACACAGTACTTTATTATAATGTTTATAGTGACATTACAACTGAAATAAAAACAAGTCTCCAAATATGACCAAATAATAAGTCTGATAAAACTACTCAAAAGACTAAGGTGAGCTAGGCACTAAGTCGGTCATCCAAGCTCTCTTCCCGGCCAGCTCCCATCGGTCTCAATACTGTCAATCTGCTCCCCAATAATTGGATCATCACAGGCGTACACGAATACACGGGGTCAGCCACGAAGCTGAGTAGGTAATACAATAACATTAACATAAAACACATACTCCTCCATCACCAACTCCGCCACCACAACTCACAACCCGGACAACCCAGCCATACCGATCCCCGGTAGACTATAAATATCGACCGTAGTCGATCTGCACCCTTGTTGAGGACACCAGGGCAAGTCCTGCAGAACCCGCCTGGGCCTTATCACAACGTCATCATCACCACCTCCACCAACTCCAAGGTAATAATATAATAACACAGTTCAACAATAGTACTTAACGGAATTAAATCAGACAATCATATTATAACATGTAAATCACCGATTCAGTCAATCCAGTCACATAACACGATATCAAGTCCAGTGTATTCCCCTACCTCAAATAGCGATAAAGGCTAACTGCAGATCAGAAGTACTCCACCCGAAACTCGCCACCTAAACATATACATAATATAATTAATTCAATTAACTATTCCCGTTCCCATACTCAAGAGCTACTATAAGTAGAAACCTTCCCAATTTAGAAATTACTAAAAATATAAGTTACTCAAAATAGAAGGTTTCCTAAAATGGGAAGTTTCCCAAAGTAGCGATTACCAAAATAGCAAGTTACTAAAAATAGTAACTTTCCCAAAATAAAATCCCGACTCAAAAGCTTAAATGCATTATTCCGTCACCGCTACTTAAAATCAACTTAATAATCAAAACTAATAATATAAATATTATAAGTATACGCATTCCCGACTCATTAAAATAAAACCCGCAACAAAATTAATTCGAAAACAATGACACACGCACCCCCCTTTTCCAACCCGTCACAAACCGCCCCTCAACCACCACTCTTCACCGCCGACCACCAGGCCTGACACCAGGTCTGGCCTGGTCACTACCCACCACCACCAACGTGGTCGACCCACGCCGGCGGTCCTGGCCACCACCACAAAACCCCCGCTGCGTCCGTCCCCGCGCCACCAAACGCCCCCGAATGCCCCCTTATTTAACCCGACAACCACCACGACACTCCCCTATCACCCTACTAACCACCACCATTGCCACCACCGTCGCATGGCGACTCTGACACACGTGGCACCACCGATTCGACCTCCCCCGAGTCCACGGTGGTGCCACCCCTTTTCCTATGTCTGAAATGCTACCCAAAACACCCCATCGACCCCGACACCTAAACACCACCACTGCAACCACCACCATCCACGACCACCACTCTAACCACCACCACCCGACTCGACTCTACACCCACAACACATCTCACCACCCCACGACCGCCACCACAGTCCCTAAAAGACGCATAACACAAAACAAAACAAGGGGACAAAAATAAAAACGAGAACCCTTACCTATGACGGCCGTCGACCGAGCTTTTCCGGCCGAACGACCACCAACGACCACCGGTAAAGACTCCCCTGGACTCCCGGCGACCCTACTACCTCCACCCTCACTGGCGTGCCCTCTTTGGCCGTGTACAAAGCTTAAACAAGAGAGGAAGGAGGGTTGTTGTTTTGTGTTGTCAAAATGACGGTAGGGGGAAGGGATAGGGTTTTAAAGGTGAATTAGGGTTTGTTTTTAGGGTTTGGTGAGGTAAAATGGTAGGTGGGTAAATGGGTAGTAAGTGGGTAAATGGGCTATGACCCCTCGACCCAAAATGTCCCTCGATTATAAACCCGACTCATCTCGCGATATAAATTAAACAATTCTTTTTACGCTTTTACCATTACCTTTACGCTACCATAAAATAATAAAACTTGCCCGAACAATAATAAAATACGGGGTATTACAGTCTTCCCCCCTTAAAAAGAACTTCGTCCCGAAGTTCGCCCCCATACCAAACATGTCATACGAAAATATAAAAGACATCTCGTATAACTAACGCGGTCAAGCACACTACTAGACTACATAAACACGAAATGTTACATTCTACCCTCCTAAAAAGAAAGTTACGTCCCGTAACTTACCTCAAGCGAACAGATGTGGATAGCTCTCTCTCATCGCGGCCTCGGTTTCCCAAGTAGCCTCCTCCGCTTTATGATTAGACCACAACACTTTCACTAAAGCGCTCTCCGTGCCCGGTCTTTCTAACCTTCCTGTCCAAGATCTCCTTAGGCGTCTCGATGTAAGTCAACTGCTCGTCCACCTCGACCACATCATGGCTCAAAATGTGCGAAGGGTCACTCATATATCTCCGCAACTGAGAAACATGGAAGACATTATGCACCCTGGCTAAAGCTGGTGGTAAAGCTAGCCGATATGCCACTTCTCCAACTCTATCCAGGATCTCATATGGCCCAATAAACTTCTGGCTCAACTTTCCCCGCTTCCCGAACCTCATCACTCCCTTCATCGGAGATACTCTAAGAAGTACTTTCTCCCCCACCTGGAAAGAAACGTCGCTTCTCCTAGCGTCGCCGTAGCTCTTCTCGGCCCCGGGCAGCCCTCATCTTCCGTCGAATGATCTGTACCTGTTCAACCATCTCCGAATCATCTCTCGGCCCCAAAACTACCGCATCGCGATCATCCCAACATACAGGACTCCTACACTTCCCGCCATACGAGCCTCAAATGGAGCCATCCCAATACTAGCGTGGTAACTGTTGTTGTATGAAAACTCAATCAACCCCAGTCTATCCTCCCAAGACCCGCCGAACTCCAAAACACAAGCTCTCAACATGTCCTCGAGCGTCTGAATAGTCCTCTCTGTCTGACCATCTGTAGCTGGATGAAAAGCGGTGCTCATCTTTAACTGAGTACCCATTAGTGACTGTAACTCCTGCCAGAACTTAGATAGAAACCTGGAGTCCCTATCGGAAATGATGTCCTTGGGTACACCATGCAGCTTCACCACATACTGAACATAAGCCTTGGCCAACTCAGCCTTACTCCAAGTATCCTTCATGGGAATAAAGTGAGCCGACTTGGTTAGCCTATCCACGATCACCCAAATCATATTGTTACCTTTCTGAGTTCGAGGCAACCCAACAATGAAATCCATGGAAATGCTTTCCCACTTCCACTCCGGCACCTCTAGTGGTTGAACCTTCCCTTGCGGTCTCTTATGTTCACCCTTCACTCTCTGGCATGTCAAGCATCGAGCTACGAACTCAGCAACTTCCCTCTTCATATTCGGCCACCAAAAGGTCTTCTTGAGGTCCTTGTACAACTTATCTCCCCCAGGATGAACCGAGTATGGCGTGGCATGTGCCTCAGTAAGGATCTTCCTTTTCAGCTCATCATTATCCGGAACACACCACCGTCCTCCAAACCTCAGGCTACCATCAGCGTGGATAACAAACCTGGAATCAACCCCAGCTTCCGCCTGTTCTACTGTGCTGCGCCACTTCTGAATTCTAGCATCGGTTTTCTGTAGCTCTCTGATCTCCTCATATAACTCTGGCTCAACGGTCAAGTCCCCAAGAGTCTCTCCTTGCCGGATCACGTGGATTCCCATCCCCCGCAGCTCACTGTGCATCCTCACTCTAGATCTAGCACTGCTCAAAGCATGGATGGATTTCCTGCTCAAGGCATCGGCTACGACATTCGCTTTCCCCTCATGATAAAGTATCTCCATGTCATAGTCACCAATCAATTCGATCCATCTCCTCTGTCTCATGTTCAGCTCCTTCTGTGTGTAAATGTACTTCAAGCTCTTGTGATCGGAAAACACTTTGAAGGTAGCCCCATAAAGATAGTGTCGCCATAGTTTGAGCGCGAACACCACAAAACTTTCCCCAACTCCGGATCATGAGTAGGGTAATTCTCCTCATAGGTCTTCAACTGTCGAGAAGCGTAAGCGATTACCTTCCCGTTTTGCATCAATACGCACCCCGGACCTTTCTTAGAAGCATCGCATACACCTCGAAATTATCATTCCCATCTGGTAGTGTAAGGATAGGAGCTGTAGTGAGTCGTTCTTTGAGGGTTAGAAACGCCTCCTCACAACTCTCATCCCAAACAAACCTGTTCTCCTTCCGCATCAAGGACGTCAATGGCTTGGCGATCTTTGAGAAGTCCTTGACGAACCTTCGGTAATAACCCGCTAGCCCCAAGAAGCTTCGGATCTCACCCACATTCTTAGGACTCTGCCATCTCGTCACCGCCTCAATCTTGCTAGGATCAACCGACACCCCTTCCTTGGAAATCACATGGCCCGAAAAGCAACTTTCTTCAACCGAATTCACACTTGCTCGGCTTGGCATATAACCGGTTCTCCTCCAAGGTTTTCAAGACTAACCTCAAATGTTCCTCATGTTCCTCCTCATTCTTGGAGTATACTGAATATCATCGATGAATACAACCACGAACTTGTCCAGGTAAGGACTGAACACCCGATTCATCAAGTCCATAAACACTGCTGGCGCATTAGTCAACCCAAATGGCATGACCACGAACTCATAGTGCCCATATCTTGTTCTGAATGCGGTCTTAGGTATATCCTCGTTCTTAATTCTCAACTGGTGATAACCTGACCTCAAATCGATCTTAGAGAAAACTCCGGCTCCACTCAATTGATCGAACAAATCATCGATCCTTGGCAAAGGATAACGGTTCTTGACGGTCACATTGTTCAACTCACGGTAATCCACGCAAAGTCTCAAGCTTCCATCTTTCTTCTTGACAAACAACACTGGTGCTCCCCAAGGTGAAACACTAGGCCGTATGTAACCTTTCTCTGCTAGCTCATCCAACTGCTTCTTCAATTCCTCCATCTCTTTCGGCCCCATACGGTAAGGTGGTTTAGAAATCGGCCCTGTTCCTGGCTTTAGATCAATGGAAAAGTCCACTTCTCTTTTCGGTGGTAACCCTGGAATGTCCTCCGGAAATACATTCTCGAACTCCCTCACCACTGGAATCTCAGACACCTTAGGGGTCTCCGACTCACTATCCCACATCTGACACAAGATTAACTGGTCCCCTTTCCTCAGACTCGACTTCAGGGTATTAACAGATATGAATTTGACTCTTGGCTTGACCACATACCCCTTATAAGACACCCTAACTCCCTTAGGTCCCCTCAAAGAGATTTTCTTCTGATAGCAGTCGATAAAAGCCTTGTACTTCCCTAACCACCATCCCCGTAATCACCTCAAAATCCCCCAAGGGAAACTCTATAAGGTCACAGTGAAACACAACCTCTCCGATCTGAATTGGTACCCCGGTGTAGACCCTATCACAAGACACCGACTCCCCAGAAGGTACCACTACTGAATCAACAATTCTATCATATGACTTAAGGTTTAAGACTCTGGCATGTTCCGCAGATATAAAAGAATGTGTAGCTCCGGAATCAAACAACACAAAGGTGGGTTTAGAGTTAACAGAAATGTACCAATCACCACGTGAGAGTCATTCTTAGTCGCCTCCTTGTCCATGGCGAAAAGCTTGCCACCGGACTTAGCCCCACTGATTTGAAGAAGCTGCTCCATTGTTTGTTCCCTTCATTTGCGTCTTCGAAAGTTGGTGCTCCCACTCTGCTGGCTCTGCTGACACGGTTAAAGGTAGTTGTTGTAGCTTCCTTGGTAGGTAGTCACATTAGCTCCGCACCTCGCACCTCCCCCATAGCCGACATAGGTGTGCGATAACCGTTATACCTGCACCCCACCGAACGAGAGCCACCGAACCCGGACATAGGTGCCCCCTGTATCCACCGACCGATTCGCCCCAAATGATCGGCATTCAAACCTCTTGTGTCCCGTCTTTCCACAGCCAAAACAAGTAAGCCCCGCAACTACCTCCCCCACCGGTGCCCCGAAGCCACCTCCACTCGAGCTCTCGTACCCCCGGGGCACCGTTAGTGGAATACCCACCATATCTGCCCGAACTCGCTTCTTTGCCCCAAGATTATCACTTGTGGTCTCCGCTTCCTTTTCTCACCTTGCCTTTCTTATCGGCCTTGATCTGTTTCGAGAGTCTTTCAAAGAAGACCCCCTCAAGTAAATGTCCCGAATCGTAGTGGGTGGAGCTGCTGTGAGCCTCTTCTTGATGTCCATAGTGAGTCCCCGCTCAAACCTCATAGCCATCATAGCTTCATTCTGCCCAAAGTCATCAATGTATGAGGATAATCACAAATTTCCGATGATAAGTCTCCACTGCCATATCTTCATCTTGAAGGTGTCAAACTCCTCCCGAAGTTTGGCTTTTTGGAACTCGGGCATAAACTCATTCTTCAGAAGCTCTTGGAATTCCAACCAAGATACATGTCCCGTCTCAAGATCCCTAGCAACCTCTCGTATCTCCACCTTGTTCCCGGTCCACTACCACCTACTGTGGCCCTAAGATAGTGGGCGCTTGGTCCACCCGCAGCTCTTCCGACATGCTAACAGCTCAAACAGATTGGTGAACTCTCTACACCATTCCCCAAAGAATCGTGGTTCCCCCTCTCCAGTGAATTTTGTGGGGTTATGCCTTGCCACAATGGTACTCATCTTTCCCGGATCCAATCGTTTGGCCTTTAGGGCCTCATTCTCACCGAGAGTTGATCTAACTCTTCCCGGGTGATGTTTACAAAACCGTGTTCCTTCTTGGAGGCATGACTACAAGAGAATTTTAGGGATTAGCTGCAACACAAAACACTTTGGTAATTCTAGCCAATTCTTTTACTCTTATCTTACTTGTCTATCTAGCATGGCTTAGGGATCACATAACCGCATATCACTAGGCATAGCCTTCTGACACAACTTAATAGATGTATAAGTATAAATCAATCTTAAAACATGCCAAGTATTATGCCACAACCTCCTATCAACTTTTATGCAACAATTATCATATCAATCGCTTAATACTTAGGCAATAATATATGGAGTTATGCTCGGATCATGCAACTTCTCTACCCTTCCTCTCATATGCACTCGGGTTCCCGGGTCAAACTGAGAGGGCCAATGGTTCGGTGTGAGGGGGCCCCTAACTCATCCCTTACCTTTAGTGTGCTCCTAACGCTTCTATCCCTGGGTTCATTTTATTTGACTCTTCCTAAATTCATTGGGTTCATTGGTTTAGGCCCGAGGATCGTTCGCTCTGATACCACTTTGTAACACCCCCATTTATTTAAGGGCCTGAACTAGGACTCCTCGATAAATGATGGTGTTACCATCTCGAAACCCGAGGCGAAGAGATAACAAAGGAAAGAAACACAAGATTTTTATTATAATGTTTATAGTGACATTACAACTGAAATAAAAACAAGTCTCCAAATATGACCAAATAATAAGTCTGATAAAACTACTCAAAAGACTAAGGTGAGCTAGGCACTAAGTCGGTCATCCAAGCTCTCTTCCCGCCAGCTCCCATCAGTCTCTCGAATACCATCAATCTGCTCCCCAATAATTGGATCATCACAAAGCGTACACGAATACACGGGGTCGCCACGAAGCCGAGTAGGTAATACAATAACATAAAACACATACTCCTCCATCACCAACACCGCCATCACAACTCACAACCGGACAACCCACCATACCGATCCCCGGACTATAAATATCGACCGTAGCCGATCTGCCAGCTCGCAGCTGAGGACACCAGGGCAAGTCCTGCAGAACCCGCCTGGGCCTTATCACAACGTCATCATCACCACCTCCACCAACTCCAAGGTAATAATATAATAACACAGTTCAACAATAGTACTTAACGGAATTAAATCGACAATCATATTATAACATGTAAATCACCGATTCATCAATCCAATCACATAACACGATATCAAGTCCAAAGTATTCCCCTACCTCAAATAGCGATAAAGGCTAACTGCAGATCAGAAGTACTCCACCCGAAACTCGCCACCTAAACATATACATAATATAATTAATTCAATTAACTATTCCCGTTCCCATACTCAAGAGCTACTATAAGTAGAAACCTTCCCAATTTAGAAATTACTAAAAATATAAGTTACTCAAAATAGAAGGTTTCCTAAAATGGGAAGTTTCCCAAAGTAGCAATTACCAAAAATAGCAAGTTACTAAAAATAGTAACTTTCCCAAAATAAAATCCCGACTCAAAAGCTTAAATGCATTATTCCGTCACCGCTACTTAAAATCAACTTAATAATCAAAACTAATAATATAAATATTATAAGTATACGCATTCCCGACTCATTAAAATAAAACCCGCAACAAAATTAATTCGAAAACAATGACACACGCACCCCCCTTTTCCAACCCGTCACAAACCGCCCCTCAACCACCACTCTTCACCGCCGACCACCAGGCTCGACACTGTGTCCGGCCTGGTCACTACCCACCACCACCAACGTGGTCGACCCACGCCGGCGGTCCCGGCCACCACCACAAAACCCCCGCTGCGTCCCCGCGCCACCAAACGCCCGAATGTACCCCCTTATTTAACCCGACAACCACCACGACACTCCCCTATCACCCTACTAACCACCACCATTGCCACCACCGTCGCATGGCGACTCTGACACACGTGGCACCACCGATTCGACCTCCCCCGAGTCCACGGTGGTGCCACCCCTTTTCCTATGTCTGAAATGCTACCCAAAACACCCCATCGACCCCGACACCTAAACACCACCACTGCAACCACCACCATCCACGACCACCACTCTAACCACCACCACCCGACTCGACTCTACACCCACAACACATCTCACCACCCCACGACCGCCACCACAGTCCCTAAAAGACGCATAACACAAAACAAAACAGTGGGACAAAAATAAAAACGAGAACCCTTACCTATGACGGCCGTCGACCTGAGCTTTTCCGGCCAGAACGACCACCAACGACCACCAGTAAAGACTCCCCTGGACTCCTGGCAGACCCTACTACCTCCACCCTCACTGGCGTGCCCTCTTTGGCCGTGTACAAAGCTTAAACAAGAGAGGAAGGAGGGTTGTTGTTTTGTGTTGTCAAAATGACGGTAGGGGGAAGGGATAGGGTTTTAAAGGTGAATTAGGGTTTGTTTTTAGGGTTTGGTGAGGTAAAATGGTAGGTGGGTAAATGGGTAGTAAGTGGGTAAATGGGCTATGACCCCTCGACCCAAAATGTCCCTCGATTATAAACCCGACTCATCTCGCGATATAAATTAAACAATTCTTTTTACGCTTTTACCATTACCTTTACGCTACCATAAAATAATAAAACTTGCCCGAACAATAATAAAATACGGGGTATTACAATCACTCTCAATTTCAATATCCTACATTATTACGGTATTAATTCCGGTATTTAATATACTATCTAGTAGTCAGAATATTAGAATATGAAATGATTTATTAACTAGTTTTGTGGCCCGTGAAATTCACGGGATGTTTTATTTTGAGTGTGATGTTTCTAGTGTTTTTATTAATTGAAATTTTATAAAATATCAAAACATATAGTAAGTTCACCTTATGAATAATTCATCATTGATTGCGTACTAAGATTACGGGCATTTACATGTTAACATAAAGATCAAAATCGATAAATTAAATAAGCCAAAGTAGGTGAATATTGCTATTTTTTCGAAGGTAAAATGATGGGGAAAAAAACAAACAAATACCAAAATAAAAATATACATTTGAAAAAAAAAGAAAAAAAAAACTATTAGTCATTCACGTTGATGTCATCAATCTTGTAGAGTTGTAGTTAGTCTCCAATATATTGTTATTTAAGCTATCCTAGTATTTTACTTCTTCATATAGTCTTCTTTTTCCAACGAATCGACCCTATAATAAAAAAAGTAACTCAATAATTAGTCTGAATTAACCAACAAAATTGTGAAATTTGTTTTATGCAATATTATCGTTGTTAACTTAAGTTTTCTCTTAAATAGTGAAAGAAAAAGGGAATGAGAATGAAGTCGTAGAGAATGAGTATTACCTTTGAATAACTTAACACCACAAATCTTGATATCCCCTAAATGAGAACAAAACAAACACAAACGATGAAATTGAAAATGTGATGAACATTTCATAACCCAATGGAACTTACATAAAAAGTAAATAAATCAGTTAATAGTTTTAAAACCTTAATACACTTGGCTTGATGTTAATAGAATAATAGGAAAGTTTAATGATACATTTAGTTCTACTGACGATAGAGATAAGAAAAATTTTGGCTTATAAATTTTGTCTTCCATCAAAAATATATAAAGAATTGAGGATGCGTTTTATGACTTTTGAGCATCCTTTTTTCATTATTATCAAAATTAATATAGGCATAAATATCAATCAAGGTTCACGACTTTTGAGCATCATTTTTCATTATTATGAAATTTAATATAAACATTCATAAGGAATAAAGATAAATGAAGTGTATAAGTTTTGCTTGATTATTATTATTATTATAATTTTTTTTTACAAGATCCACTTTACAGGAGAATTATTTAAGATGTTGTCTTATTATGTAATTAAAATATGACATGTAAATGATGATAGTTAGTTTTGCTTGCCTTTTAATTAGATTTATATATTTTATATTTAGATTATTGAGTTATAAATTTGTCTCATTATTATGAAATTTAATATAGACATAAATATGTAGGAAAGGAGAAATGGAATGTAAAATATTTGCTTTATTCATATTCTTATTTTTTTTTTTTTTTTTTATAAAATCTACTTTGCATAAGAGTGGTTTAGAAATTATCTTATGAAATTTAAAATATGACATTTAGATGATGGTAAATAGTTTGGCTTACTTTTTAATTATAGATTATAGTTTTATAAATTCAAATATTATTCCATGCATGTTATATTGTCAATATAATTAAATAATCAATAAAAATGAATAAGAATTAATGGGGTGTGAAAATGTCATGTGAAATGAAATTGAATGTTCTAAGCTACCCTTTTAATTAGACAATATAAATTTCATGCAATGTTATTGATAATTGAGTATCTCATCTTCCAGAAATTTCAATACAAACACAAAAACAATAACTTAATAACATTCTTACTATTAATAAATTTAAAACATAATAAGGATAAAAAGCGAAAGAATTCATTTAATTATCTATGTATGTATACCTTACCTTCCAACTTTTTGAATAAAAATGAAAATTAGGATTGTTATAATAGTTATATAAGAAATTTTTTGTTATTAATTATTAATTAAATTCAACAATTTATTCAATTTATTCGAGGGAAGAGGAACGATTTTGTGAATTAAAAAGGGAGATAAAAAAAATTATGATAACTACAAATTATAATGATGGTGAGAGAAAACCAGAAAACCATCCTAGTAAATAAAAGAAATTAAAGGTTAAATAAATAAGTAGATTAATAACCAAATTTATGAGAGGAAAATAAAGAGTTTGTATTAATTTATTTTTTGTGTTTGCAATTAATATTTTTATTAATTTTTTTTACTTATAAGCATGAATTATTATTTACCAATAAAAAATCGGCATGTGAATTAAAATTAAATGTTTTTAGTAGCCTTTTAACTATATTGTATAGGTACAATTTTTTTTTTGTTTTCAACTTCATTTATTCTTATTTGTTCTTAATTTCATGTATTCGTTTTTATTTCAAATACATATAATACTACTCCATATGAAATATCTTGAAATTATTAACTTATAATTAATGCGTATTTTTTTATTGTAGTTTTTTTTTTAGTTAATTAAGTTTAAAGCTAATGGAATATGGATGAATTTGTAAAAGAAATAAGTGAATTAAATTAATGTAATATAATATTAAATTGATAATCCATGTCATATTAGTTTGCAAAATCACATTGTTATTGCATACGTGGCTTTTTTCCATCCCATGTGGCATTGTCTACGTGGCTTTTTTTAGACTAGCCTTTTAATAATGTTATATAGATTAAGAAACTTACTTCATCCAAACAAATAGGTGTTGGACATCAATCTCGTCTAGGCCAGCCCAAATGGCTAGCATCTCCCATGACATAATTGCTTCGCGCTCAACCCCTACAATATGCTCCTCAAGCGGAATAATTATCAATTGCTCGTTTGCTATGTGATTGCTAGCCTCCAAATGCAGTTTCCTCATCGTCACCGTTCTTACTTTTAGCATGTAATCTTTCCCAGAATATTTTGTGGAGTTTAAACTCCTAACATCTTTCAGTTCGGGGAAATAATGCTTCTCTGATTTTGTGCTACTACCACCACCCTACACATGTAGATAATTAAAATAATAAAAAATCTAGTGGTAATATATCCTAGCTAGCTAGTTGGAGTAATAAAAATAAAAGAGTACTTAACTTAATACCTCATCAACCTGCTCTTTTAATGATGAGGCAGTAGTAGCAGGTATGACTGGGGACTTAAGCTTATCCGTCTTTTTTGTCCCCTACACAAAATTTCCATGCTTTTTAGAAATACAGAAAAAATATAAATAAAGGGAGGTTTTTAAAAAAATGGAGAAGTTAATTAAATACCTCATCAAGTTGTTGTTTCGACGAGGTAATTGGCATGTCTGGGGACTTAGGCTTATCCACCTTAGCCGGCTTTTTTGTTCCCTGCAAAAAATATCCATGCTTTTTAGAAATACAGAAAAAATATAAATAAAGGGAGGTTTTTAAAAAAAATGGAGAAGTTAATTAAATACCTCATCAAGTTGTTGTCTCGACGAGGTAGTTGGCATGTCTGGGGACTTAGGCTTATCCACCTTAGCCGGCTTTTTTGTTCCCTACAAAAAAAATAACATATAAATTTAACATATAAAAACATTCAACAATTAAAAATTTAACATATAAAGGTATTTTTTCTAACCCCAACTGCTTTCGGGTGAGGCGGAGACGAACGAGCCAGGAAGATGTGAGATTCAGGCCATTGGATGAAACTTCCAACCGCATCTGCCAGAATGGTAATGTCGTCACGAACTGGGACGGGCAGTTGAAATTTTTCATGGCCTGGAAAAACTTCAGTTATCTCCACTTTTCTATGATTCGGCAAAATTTTTTCGCCATGAATAACGAATAAAGTTTCCGCTGATTTGGTTGGCACTTCTACGAGAGCCCGGCCAACACGCACAATTGGTTTCTCGAATTTAGGGTCAGCAAGAATAACTACCCTCCTGTTTACGACCTGAAGAATATACATACATTATATATTATATCCCAAAATTTAATAGAATTCATATAAATTTAACTAATTAAAGACTTCATGCATACCTTGCTGAAAACTTTGAACTGACTTGAAGGGGATGTATGCTGCTGTTTTCCATCAGCCGTCTTCTCAAGTTTCATCTCCTTTTCAGACTCATTATTTACCTAATAAAATTAACGAATGGCACGATGTCAGAAGTTATAGCATTAGAGCTGGCAGGGAACACACCCCCTGATCTTACCCAAAAAAAAAAAGAAAAGAAAAATAAGGAAGTATTAGGTACCTGATCGACTTTAGTTGTTACAACTTCAGAAGCATTAGGTACCTGATCTTTCTGAATCTCGTTGACAAATACTTCTTTCTCATGTTTTGCCAAGGTAGCAGTGTTCTCGGCCTCTCGACCAATCTGTTGTACCTTACCCCCTTTAATGACATCCTCCATCATCTTCAATTCTTCTTCGGAAGGCTTGCCTCCAGCATTCATCTTTAATAATACGGATGCCAATAACTGAACCTGCATGCCAAGAATGTAATGTTTCAGCAATTTGTATCCCAACAATAACATGTGAATTGAACTTAAATGAAAATAATAGAATAAATGGTACCATGTCAGCCTTCTCAGCCTTAGTCTTCCTTTTCTTCTTTTTCAGGGCAGTTGTCCCATAATATTTCGTTACTCCAACCTATAATGAGACGCCCCTCAATCGACCTGGATGTTTGGGTCAGCCGATCGCTCTAGCAAGTACGTCATCACGACCATTGGGAGTGAATTTCCCTTCTTCTACCTCCTTCAATACCTTGTCCTATAATATATTAAATAAACTTCAAATTATATTTGTGACTAAAATAATAAAGTTAGTAATGAACTCGTCTTAATAAAATAATGCTTACTATGTTGGCCAACACTTCCTCATCATATTTGTCACGCGACCGGGATCCTTTAGGCGTGTGCCCTTCTTTATAAGTTACATGCCGATCCAAGTCGGTCACTCCCTTTGCCACCTACACATTAACATGGTAACAGTTATACATGTAAATGTGTATCAAGTCCAAGTGTGATTAAAAAAATCAAATCTCACAGGGGAATGCATGCTACTTACGAGGTTGTCTTCTATCAATCTGTAACCGCCTTGAGAACCTGATAGGACAAGAGTTGGTCGTCACACATCTAATCAAACACATTTATAAGACTCAACAAACTACTAGTTAGCGGTAAGTCGAGGTCGATCCATGGGATGGTGTGCTTTGGGTTCTAAGTCTATCTATCTCAATTTATGCTAGTGTCACAATTTGGTTGGGTTTGTAGTTGTGTTCTAGACTAATAAAAGCAATAAAGTAAAACAAGCAATAAAAGGAAAGATGTAAACAAATGATTAAAAGTGCTAGGATATCATGGGGTCATAGGGGATTCATGGTGTTGATCATACAAACATGTTTACAAAGTTGCAAACAATTAATGTTGTAAATGAACCGAGTTGGTTTATGTCTTACGGTTCATAGAAAGAGTTGGGTCCTGAAGCCGAATCGATCAGATTGTACAACACCTACAAGTCGACTTACTTTCCTCCTATTCAACTTCTATGCATGGTCTAACGAGACTCGAGTTGGTTTATATCTTACAAGTCAAGTTGAGTAGATAAGAGATGGTAAAAATGCAAGGATTCATAGGCTTAGCATTTCATCAAACATAACAAGTGCATAAAGTTGACATCACAACAAGCAAGCAATTTTATTATGAAAACATATTAGATTAAGCATTAATCAATCCCATGTTTGTTTCCCCTAATTACCCACTAATCCTAGTTTAGTAACTACTCACTCGTTATCATGGAGAACATGTCATTAATGGTGTCAAACATAACAACAAGTGTAAACATGATAAGAGAATGAGGAAATAAACAATAAAGAGTAAAGAGTAAAGGAATTATACCAACTTAAGATGATCCAAATAATAAAGCAAAGAATAATAGAAGAACTTGATGATTGATGGAAGGTTGTCAATCTCCCAATAAACCCAATAATCTTCAATTACCCAATAATAAACTTGAATAATAAACTTGAACAATAGTTAAGGAGAGATTAATGTGAGAATTGTGGAAAGATTAAGGAGTAATCTATTCTAATCTACTCCTAATCTAATCTAAGGAAGGATTTGTTCTAGCTAAGAGAGATCTTTCATTGATTACTACAAATGGGGTATTTATAGTATGGATTCATTAGGTTAACTAAGGCTACATTAGTAATTACACTTTTTAGTTTAGAGCAGGGAAACGCTAGTCTTTTTAGAAGGATGGGCATCTTTCATGGGGAAGGAAGAAGACGAAAGTTGCTGTAAGGGAATCCGGGCGTCCAAGGGGGAAGACGGGCGGATTGTTGAGGTGGTGCCCGGGCGTCTTCGTGGGAATCCGCTCGGATTATTTGGAGGAATCCGGGCGTCTTTGTGGCTGGGACGCACGGGTTGTCACTTCAGGACGGGCGTCTTGTGGGTAAGCCGCTCGTCTTCTGTGGCAGCATCCTATTTCTTCACTTCCTTTTTATTCTTGCGGGATTGGTCTTTAGTTCTTGCTTCCTCTTCATACTAGTCCATCAAACATCGTCAAATAGCTTCCGAATAGGCACGAAAGATGGGAATTTCCGCCTTATTATCTTCTTTCCTACAAAACATATGAAATGCGATAGAAAAGCAAATAGGAAGGTTTTGACGGATAAAATGGCCATGAAATGCTATAATAGTATGCAAAATAGGCTCAATTAGGGGACTAAATGTGCGCAAATAATGATCACATCAAATATCCCCAAACCGAACCTTTACTCGTCCCGAGTAAAGAGGTGACAAAAACTAGACCTTTATTTAAACGAACCTACTAAAATAGCCGATATGAGACAATTAGTGGGTCTCACTCCGCCCCTTCAACTCACAACAAGACAACCATGAGGTGGGATGCCTTCTTGCAAGGCAAGGTGGGTCTTGCCAAAATGGCGACACATCCAAACATTAAGCACGAAAACACAAATAATGGATGCATCTACAAAAGAATAGCCACTTTCCTCATCTAAGTGGCGGAAATTACCTACAAGGGAAGCAATTCAAGGGTACACACTCCTTCATAGATACAATTTCTTCAAACTACTAAGCCTAGAAGGATACCAATAAATCACCTCCAAATTGTGTCAAGCTAGGGTACCTTTGTCCTCAATCGTTAAATGCTTTTGTCAAGAGTAGACTCCCTATGGCGTTAGAAACACTGGAGGATCACGGAATTCCCCCTCTTGCCTAGACAAGAAGAAGGGTCGTCCCCTCTCTACCATGCACAAAAATGAATACGATGGATAAAGGGATCGATAGATATTTGAGTTTCATTTTGGGAGTTTGCTTTTGTTTTTGTTTTCCCCCCAATTTCTTGTGGCATATAAGATTTGAGAACACTTTCTTTTGCCATTTCTTTTGATTTTTGGCATTTCAACACTTGACAACCTTTTGCATTTCTTTTTGAACATTTTCAAAGTCACCCCATATGTAGTGAGGGTGGCTTATATTTGAAGCTTTAGGAGTTCTATTTTTGCTCCTCTTTTCATTTGATTCATTTTTGCAAACTTTCTTTCACTTTTCATTTCATTGAACTCAAATTGATTTCTTTTTGTGCCCATTCCCTTTGATGACAAAAATATGGTAGAACATGGATGACGGATGGGTGGATGCATGGTTTCAAGGGTCACCTTGGAATAAACGGTAGACAAGGAGTTATCACACCACAAGGTACTCTTGACTAGGCCTTAATCCATGGGTCAAAGGATACTAGCATGACACATCCTAGGGTGTTTTACAAGCATTCTAACAAGAAAAGTCTTAAGAAGAAAAAGCATCTACTAGGGCCTATATACACTTGTCAAGTTTCCCAAGTAGACGGTTTCACAAAATTTTTCTAACCATGCAAACTACATGCCATGATGCAACTAACATATAAACATCCTAATGCATATGATTCTACCAATTAATATGCCATATAAACTAAATGCAACTCCTAACAACACATAGATACACAAACCGCAACAACAAAATACACCACATGCTCCTTGACATGTAAGCCCATCCTCCTCATATAATGAAAAAGAAATGGAAGTGAAATAGAGATTAGAGCGATCATACCAAGCGGTCTTCATTTTCCCTTGCTAATTCCTCAAATGTAGTGTTGTATCTATGTGAGAAGAGAACAAAAGCACAAGTATATACAATTCTACACTACTAAATTAAAGAACATGTTTTTTGGTTTTTCAAATTTTCAAATTTTTATGGGTTTTTGTTTTTATGAAATTAAAGAACATATTTTTGTGATTTTTCGATATTTTTCAATTTTTATGCATTTGGAATATAAATTCCCATCCCCCACTTTATTTTGGACATTGTCCTCAATGTACATGTAGGAGTAGGAATGAAAAAGAAAAGCATGTTTTTGGATTTTTGATTTTTTTGAAATAAAGTACAAATGCAATGATATGATATGAATGAATGCATGCTCTAACTAAATGCAATTCTATATGACATATATAACAAATGAATGCAATCTAATCTATACTAAATGATGCATGATTTCTAGTAAACTATGGTCACCTATGATCAAACCTCCCCAAACCGATTTAAACACTATTTCTAGTGTAGAAATGAATAGGTTTGGCCATTAGTGACTATGCATGAATTCTAATGTATATGCACCTATCTACATGAATCATGTGAAATATATTACAATGCAACTATACTATATGAACTAGCTAATGCAAATGAAAAATGATACAATTGCATGCGAAAACTACACTAAATGCAATGTATATACAAAAGAGAGAGGGAGAGATGGGTATCATACAAATGGAGGTGGTGAGGTAGGCCTCTTTCACTCGTCATCCTCCTCATCTTGGTAGCCATATTGGTGAGAGCTCCCGGCTTGGTCATACCCTCTTGGTTGGCCCCAATACCCTCCTTGGTAAAATTCTCCTCCTTGACCCGAGTACCCTCCACCTTGGTTAGAATGCCCTCCGCCGTCGCGATCCCAACCTTGGTTCCCTTGATTGGGGAACAAGTGTTGTGGTTGGGCCCAAGAGGGCTTAGGACCATTGGGGTCAACATACCCTTGTTGAGCCATGTTATAGTATTGGGGATAAAGGGCCAAGTAATTGTCGACCCTCCCTTCATATAACCCGAGGTCCACTCTATTCATGAGCGCCATCAAATCATTAATTCCCGGGGTATTGGGGATTGCCGGTTAAAATTCGGTATATGGGGTAGGGTATGGTGGGATGGGTACATAGGAGGGTGGGTGAATAGGCCTTCCCGATGCCCCACGAGGTACTTGTTGGCGGGGCGGCTCCTCCCTTTGAGGGGGATTGTCGAGAATTTGGATGTCAAGGAGGTAGCTTGGTGGAGGCGAGTATGGACTCAATCTTGGGTCAATGCCCGGTATCTTAAAACCCTCAAGGATGATTGAGGTGCATCCTTTGGTGTGCCATTCTACACTCTCGTCTTACGTGTAGTTACACCACCGGTGATGGTTGAAGACGGTGTGCTCATCAATCAAAGTTCTCCCCGCAAGAGGAGTATAGGTCCCTTGGGCATTGAACCCGGGACAAAGGTTGTTGGCCAAAATAGTAATTAGACCTCCCATTACGAAGGTCTTGAGTTGGGTGGTCCCTTGAGGAAAATCATTGAACCTAGTAAGTATCTCAAGGGGTGTGTTGAAGTTATAGCGCCTCGTCCCTTGAACATTCAAATAGGACTCAAGAAAAGTTAAATCAATGAGGGTACACCTCTCTTGTTCGTACCTCCCATTGATGGTACCGGCCACAAAGCGCTCGGTGAGTCGAATCACTGGATGTTGGATGGCGAAGGTGTAGCATTGCTTTAACCGGTAAAATTCCTCCCGGAAATAGCCCTCCAAAGATGGTCCACATCGAAATTATCGGGTTTATCGGTATAGTTGGTGGGCACTTCAAGACCGAAAATGTAGGCAAATTGATCAAGGGAAAGACTATGGTCTAGGTTGCACAACCTAAACTTCATGCCCACAGTTGTACGAGTATTCGTTACAATGCGAAGGCTACTCAAAAATTCAAGGGCGAGACTAAGGTACGTCTCCTCATGGGCATGGAAAAGTTTTTCAATCCCAAGGCCATTAAAGAACATCTCGGTAGGGTACCTTATCTTAAGGATTTCCAACACCCTAGTATCTATGAATTGAGTGGGTTCATAGTTCTTACCTAGCAATTTGACAAAGTTCTTGCGGTGGTCATCGGATTCAAAAAGCACCTCTTGGAAGTACTCAAGTTATTCAATTCCTCCTCTCATTAAGGGACGGAAGTTCCTTGGTAGCGCTACCTCTCGCGGAATTGAGGAGGATGATCCCTTGCGTTTCCTTCCGGTGGATTCAACCAACTTCTTGGCCTTGTCTTTAGTGTTGTTGAGGAAGGAGATGAGTGTTTTAGGGTTTGATAAGGTGAAGAAATGAGGAAAAAGGGGTGATTTTATAGAAGAAGAAGAGAATCCGGGCGGATAAGGGTGGGACCTGGCCGGTTTATCCGAGAAAAAGGCCCAATCCGAGCGTCTTCGCCGGGACGGCGTCTTCTGATAATAGGAGACGGGCGTCTTCCTACAAATCCGGGCGGATTCTAATACAGGGATTCTGCTAAGTTGAGAGCAGGAAGAAGACGGGCGTCTTCTGTGTTGGGACGGGCGTCTTGCTCGGGACGGGCGGCTTTTCAAAAATCCGCTCGGATTTCCTGTCAGCTCAAAATCTTGTTTCAGATGACATTCAGGTCGGGCGTCCCGTGAAGAATACGAGCGTCTTTTCTCAGGACGGGCGTCTTGGGTTGAATCTGCCCGTCTTCTGAGACAGCGCCAACCAGTTATGTGACGAGGGTCCTGGACGGGCGTCCAGGCCTCGGGACGGGCGTCTTCAGCTCCTTTTCTTCTTTTTCTTTCTTTTCCTTTCACAATCATACCCTTTCATCAATTTGCTATTCCTCCTTATCTTTTTCTGCAATGGGCTCAATAAAAATGTAAGATGACTCTCTCTCTCTCACTACTCTCATACAAGAAATCAAATGCAAATGCAAGAATGTACAATATTATACAAAGTAAAGAGTCCAAGAAATATCATACAAATGATGGTTTAAGATAGGACTCCACCAAACTAGTTTAAATTGTAGAAATCCTTATCCATGGAGCTCAAGGCACTTAATAAGAGATCAAAAGCTTGCGAACAAGCTCCAAAAAGACACAAGTATGAGTTGCTCCATTTGAACATGAAATTTGGCCAAGGAAGCTTGTAAAATGTTCTTTTTCTTTTTGCTTTGTCCTTGGCATTAGAGCTTTCCCAATGCTTCCAATAGACAAGCCCATGACTCTTGTCAATACTAGGCATGAAGTATGGTTCATTTTCATCCGTAGACCTCCACTCACCAACTTCTTCTTCAATTCCGGTGATGATGATAGCATTTTGATTTTTCAATCCTTCCGAGGTGGGAGGAGAATTTTCATGGCTTTGATGATCGAGTTCCTTAGAAGTTGTCATTGTGGGTGCCAAATCTCCACAAGTAGCTTCACGAGCGAGCTTCTCCTTGAGCTTTTTCACCAAGTAGCTTTTGTATGATACCTTGGCCTTTTGGATAAGGTCCACCATATCCTCTTCAATGATTATTGGCTCCATGATAGGTGTCAAGTAGTCTTCATGAGGAATAGGGGAATGACGTTCTTCTTCATGATAGGGTATCTCAAATGTCTCGAGGATAGGCTCCTCAAGCAAGGTGATATTACGAGTCCATCCTTTAGGCTTATCATCATTGTTGCTATCTTCATACGAATCATAAATGGGGGCCTCATTTAACTCTTTCTCCAATTTCTCAAACTTCACTTCAAAGGACACGCCCTCATACTCACAAAGGCTAAGAGTATTTGGCTTACTCAACCTCATGTCTTCCTCTTCGAACACAACACTTTCATAGTCATAAGAGCTCAAGGAAATTGGCTCTTCCCATTTTTCGCCTTTCATGTCAAAAGTTACTACTTCAAATTCGCATTCATGCTCAATGTCCAAAGAACGGTGGGGAGTGATTGCTTGGGATTCTTTTATTTGGGCAATTTGAATTTCCAACTCCTCACCTTGAGTAACAATGCCTTGAAGAACAATGTCCCTTCTTTGGCTCTCTTCTAGCATTTGTTTGAAGAAGTTTTGTTGATCTCCCATCATTTGGAGAATCACATTTTGAATGGGTTCATCTTCTTGTTGTGGGTAGGTGTGAAAGTGGTTGTATTGTGGCATTTGGAATTGGTTGTAAAGTGAGTTTTGGGTGGTTGGTTGTTGTGGGTATTGGATGTGGTGGTTTTGGTGGGAAAAGTCAGGGTAGTAGTTAGTATTTTCATTGTACAAATAGTAAGGTAGGTTTGTGTTGACTTGCTTCTCAAACTCCCCATACCCATAGTCATACTCAAAGAATCCACCACATACTCCATATGACAAGTCTTGAGCCATCATAGCTAAGACAAGGAAACAACTACAAACATGGAAACTACACAAAAATGGTAAGAACAATCCTTGAGGAACAAGTTCCTCAAGGTGAAAGCAAAATCAAAATAGATAAACAAGTAAGAACTTAATCACATAGCACCATCCCCGGCAACGGCGCCATTTTGATAGGAGAAGAGTTAGTCGTCACACATCCAATCAAACACATTTATAAGACTCAACAAACTACTAGTTAGTGGTAAGTCGAGGTCGATCCATGGGACGGTGTGCTTTGGGTTCTAAGTCTATCTATCTCAATTTATGCTAGTGTCACAATTTGGTTGGGTTTGTAGTTGTGTTCTAGACTAATAAAAGCAATAAAGTAAAACAAGCAATAAAAGGAAAGATGTAAACAAATGATTAAAAGTGCTGGGATATCATAGGGTTATAGGGGATTCATGGTGTTGATCATACAAACATGTTTACAAAGTTGCAAGCAATTAATGTTGTAAAGGAACGAGTTGGTTTATGTCTTACGGTTCATAGAATAAGTTGGGTCCCGGAGCCGAATCGATTAGATTGTACAACACCTACAAGTCGACTTACTTTCCTCCTATTCAACTTCTATGCATGGTCTAACGAAACTCGAGTTGGTTTATATCTTACAAGTCAAGTTGAGTAGATAAGAGATGGTAAAAATGCAAGGATTCATAGGCTTAGTATTTCATCAAACATAACATGTGCATAAAGTTGACATCACAACAAGCAAGAAATTTGATTATGAAAACATATTAGATTAAGCATTAATCAATCCCATGTTTGTTTCCCCTAATTACCCACTAATCCTAGTTTAGTAACTACTCACTCCTTATCATGGAGACCATGTCATTAATGGTGTCAAACATAACAACATGTGTAAACATGATAAGAGAATGAGGAAATAAACAATAAAGAGTAAAGAGTAAAGGAATTATACCAACTTAAGATGATCCAAATAGTAAAGCAAAGAATAATAGAAGAACTTGATGATTGATGGAAGGTTGTCAATCTCCCAATAAACCCAATAATTTTCAATTACCCAATAATAAACTTGAATAATAAACTTGAACAATAATTAAGGAGAGATTAATGTGAGAATTCTGGAAAGATTAAGGAGTAATCTATTCTAATCTACTCCTAATCTAATCTAAGGAAGGATTTGTTCTAGCTAAGAGAGATCTTTCATTGATTACTACAAATGGGGTATTTATAGTAGGGATTCATTAGGTTAACTAAGGCTAAATTAGTAATTACACTTTTTAGTTTAGAGTAGGGAAACGCTAGTCTTTTTAGAAGGATGGGCATCTTTCATGGGGAAGGAAGAAGACGAAAGTTGCTGTAAGGGAATCCGGGTGTCCAAGGGGGAAGACGGGCGGATTGTTGAGGTGGTGCCCGGGCGTCTTCGAGGGAATCCGCTCGGATTCTTTGGAGGAATCCGGCCGTCATTGTGGCTGGGACGCACGGGTTATCACTTCAGGACGGGCGTGTTGTGGGTAAGCCGCTCGTCTTCTATGGCAGCATCCTATTTCTTCACTTCCTTTTTATTCTTGCAGGATTGGTCTTTAGTTATTGCTTCCTCTTCATACTAGTCCATCAAACATCGTCAAATAGCTTCCGAATAGGCACGAAAGACGGGAATTTCCGCCTTATTATCTTCTTTCCTACAAAACATATGAAATGCGATAGAAAAGCAAATAGGAAGGTTTTGACGGATAAAATGGCCATGAAATGCTATAATAGTATGCAAAATAGGCTCAATTATGGGACTAAATGTGCGCAAATAATGATCACATCAGAACCATACCATTTCCCCTTCTTGCATGAAATGTTAGCACGATTTCTTCTGCTAACGGCCTTGAAATTATATAAAAGCGCAAGTAGATGAGATAATAAAAAGATTATATAAAGAACTCATTAATTAAAAAAATGATAGGTAATTCGTTAAAAGGCGAGGATATTTAACCTGAAACTTCTCAGTAGTTCTCATCGCTTTGAAAAGATCCCATTGTTCGTGACTGATGGTGGGACACTTGTTTTCCGGTGGGCTCTTACGCATCTCCCCCGTTGCCTTGTCCACATAAAACCAATCCCTAGCAACGTCACAATTCCACTGCCTTAAGACAATCCCTGCCTTCTGCATTAAATACTTATCATGGCATTCATCGACAATATCAAAGGCTTCCTTTATACGAGCCAAGTATAACTCCGCCAATTTTGGATTCAAATTCCTAATTTCATCTAAATGGATAGGCACAAACTGTCTTGTGCAACATCCAATCCAAGTGGATAAAAAACCCGCATTTTGACCAATAGGGAAACCCTTCGAGTTCCATTTTATTTTAAGCGACTATAGCTGCAAGGGCTGCAGGGCACTTCATAGCACCCCTCTCACCAGGCTTATTATCATCCCAAGGCTTATTATTCTTTTGAATTCTTTTCCGTTTTTCACCCATGATAATCCTAAAACCCAAATATGAATGAAATAGTAAATGAACAACTTAACAACGTCATGCAGAGTATTATCTAAAACCCTAAAGAGGAATGAAAATTTAAAACAACAGTTTGAGCTTCTAAAATCCTAAACCCTAATAAGAGGAATGAAGTAGATGATGCGGGATGATAAAGATAACAAAGAAGACGAAAAACAAACTGATGCATGAAAAACAAAAAAGATGATCGTCTTAAAACCCTAATGACGAAACACAAAATTAAAGTGAACATACCTGATGATGATGATGATGATGATGATAAAGAGAACGAGCAGGATGATAAGGGAAGGCAACGGAATATGGGCTTCGGAAACTAGGCGACGGCCGACAACGAGAATGTAGAAAGCAGGGGAGAGAGAATAAACTCAGGATACCAACGGTTGAACTGATGTTGTGTGTGTTTGTGTGGTATGTTGTATGTGTTTGTAAATTAGTTTTTTATTAAGACAAACTATTGACAACGGGTTCTTAAAACAAAACCGTTGTGATATTTTAATAACAACGGGTCAATAAAAGTCAACCGTTGTCATAACTTTATTACAATGGCTAAAATATACCCGTTATAATATATTTTCACCCAATTTGCGCCAAAATGAAATATGTCTAAAAAAACAATGACAACGGGTAGAAGTACTACAACCGTTGTCACTTCCTATCTCACTTTTTTAATCTAATAAGACCAATAACAAAGGTTCCTGTGTTATAACCCGTTGTTGAAAGTAATAACAACGGGTAATGTCAATATAACCGTTGTTATTATTTAACTCTTTTTTTTTTAAATTACTGTAATTGTATTACAAAAACTCAGAACAATACACCAAAGATCACAACCGTAATAGCATAAACGAAAAAATGAAGCACTATATATACTGCAACATTAATCAAACAATTTCAACAAAGAGATCATCACAACTAATAATAAGATCAAGAAAATAAGACAACAACAACAGCATGCATACTGCATATCTACAGGATATACCATGCCAAATTTGGGAATCTTTAACAATGACCATTGCTTCTATTGGCTTTTTAAAGCTACCAAAAGCTAAAGACAACATACATACACTCCAACAACACATCTCAAACTTGCTATAAATTCAGAAAAGAGGCATCCCATTAGCTCCCCACAACTCACAAATAAATTAAACCATCAAATTACTGGTCTGAAAATGACTCAAAATGTTGGACGTCCATATCACTGTGTCCTGATGAATGCCCCAGGCCACATAGATATAGACAATGGAAAATTTGCTGCCAAAAGCTTTAATCCTTTAAGGAATAAGCTTATTGAGCTGGGATACTCGGTCAGCAAAGTTAAGCCACAATGGGGGCCATGGGGATTCAATGGGAGTCTACTCATTCAGTTTGGAACATCACCTGCACATGCAGAATCAACATTTAAGCTTGACATGATGTTTCAACTCAGAGGCCATGGCAGGAACGACTGGAATGCTCCAAATAGATCAACACTCGAACTATACCTCTGGGTAGCCACAGACTCGGATGCTGAGCTTCTGAAGAATACCGTGGACTATGTCCAAGTGCCGTATGCGACCATTATTGATGGGCAGCAGTCGGCCAGGTCAGAAAGCGTCGATGCCTACAACCAGGTTGTGGCTGTTTTCCAAGCAATGTACCCCTAAAACCCCTACAAAATGTGTCCGTGTCTGTGGCTAAAACTTCTAAGCAACGTCGTGTGTTATTTTTTGAGTGTCAAACTGTGTGTGTCTGTATACGCCTATCATAAGCAGTGTCGTGGGCCTGTATGAAAAGGCAACTTAAATAAAGATAATGTGTAACCCTGTGGTCTTGTAAGATTTCCAGTACGTTTGTATTAAATATGCTGTTCCTTCTACTAATCTGTTCAGTGGAGATAGTTATTTAAAAAATAAAAAACTAAAAGGAAGATATATATATATATATTAAAAAATAAAAATAAAAATAAAAGCTAATAACTTACATTATAGACCATCTCAGGATCGGGGACGTTTCTTGGATGTCCTAGTTTCTTCGTTAACCCAAATACCTTCACCATGGTCATCACGCATATAGATGCTTTCAGTGTCCTCATGATCAGTGTCAACATCGTCGAAATAAGATACAGTGGTAGAGTGATCCATTCCCTCAAAAACGGCATCCTGATCATCATCACTATTATCGGATGGACTACTCCTTTTACTCCTTATAGACAGTACAACAGACCACTTCTTATCCATAGGATCGGTGACATAGAACACTTGTTTAGCTTGGGATGCCATTATGAAAGGATCATCCTTATTATTGCCAACCTTACCCAGATTGACCAACGTAAATCCCATCTTATCCTTTCGGACACAATGGAAGTTGTTATAAACCTAGTTACATCGAAATAAAGGCATTGTGAAATCAATGTAATCTAGTACCAATATTTCTTGAATAACACCATAATAAAGGCATTTTCCCCAAATAGGCTTTTTATATTTTGAAGTAGCAAAGTGCATTGCCTCAAATTTAGAACCCGCACCACTATTTTGCATTGTGCTCAACTCATCTTGCTCGCGGGTGTAAAAAGTATATCCATTAATGGCAAAACTACTGTAAAAGGGGACCATGGCATTTGAACCTAAACCAAGACGTAGTAACCTAGGAGAGATGTCATCACCAGTTTGATTCGTACGCTCTAAGACAATATTCCTAAACCACTCTGCAAACGTCTTCGTATGCTCGTTTGCAATCCACTTCTCGGTCTTGTTTGGGTGATCGTATTTGAGCTTATCTTTGTGTTGTTGAATATATGGTTGCACCTCATCTTCGTTGTTTAGCATATACGTATGTGCTAAATGCAGTATTTCACGTGTCACAATTTTTTCAACCCGGCCCCTAATACCTTTTCCGGTCATCCAGTCACTATGACGATTCTTAGGAACGCCAATCAACTCCTCAGGAGAGAGATGAGCGTAACAATATGAAAGAGCTTCGTCTAAAATAGAGCGTTCAGCAATACAACCTTCCGGACGATACCGAATAGATGTATAGTCCTTGTAGACTTTCATCAATCTTTCGAAAGGATCCTGGTATCTCAAGTACACGGGCCCAAGGTACAAAATCTCCCTAACCAAGTGAATGGTCAGATGAATCATGATAGTGAAGAAAGAGGGTGGAAAATACATTTCCAACTGACAAAGAGAGGTTACAACGAGGTCCTGCAATGAATTCGCGTCATCGGGATCGATGACTTTCTCGCATATGGACTGGAAGAAGAGACAGAATCTAGTTATAGCATATCTTACCTTTTCAGGTAAAATGGAACGAATAGCCACAGGTAGTAATTGTTGCATCAAAGTGTGACAATCATGTGACTTTAACCCGGTGAGTTTTAGGTCTTGCATCGACACTAGGATTTTGATGTTCGACGAATAACCATGTGACACTTTAATTCCATTCAAGCATGCACAAAACTCTTTTTTCTCATTCCGTGAAAGGGTATAAGCTGCTGGCGGTAAAAATGTACGATTACCTCTCTTCTGTGGTGCCAACTCTAGCCTAATACCCATCATTTTCATATCTTTCCTAGTTGCAGTGTTATCCTTTGTTTTACTGGGAACATTCAGAAGGGTATTGATAATATTATAACAGACATTTTTCTCAATGTGCATGAAATCGAGGCAATGCCTGACCTCCAGGTCAGGCCAATATGGAATTTTATCAAAAAATATGGATCTTTTCTTATACCCACGAGTAGACAATTTAAAGCCGCTCTTCTTCCCATAATCTATCTCAATATGATTTACTTTCTGATAAACTTCATGCCCACTCAAAATTCTAGGAGGTTGACGAAGTTCTTGTCTTCAATTGAATGTTTTCTACATCTTACGATAACAATGGTCATGATACAAGAACCTCCTATTTCCCATATACACATACTTACGAGAAGACTTCAAGTATTCAGACTCGATATCCTCCCGACACAATGGACAAGCCTCTTTCCCATGAACTGTGTGCCAAGAAAGGTCGCCATAAGCCGGATAGTAAGATATTGTACACAATAACATCGCTCTCAAATTAAAAGTTTCGTTCTTATATGCATCAAATACTTCTATCCCACTATCCCACAACATTCGCAAATCATTTAGAAGAGGTTCCAAATAGACATCTATATCATTTCCAGGTTGTTTAGGGCCGGAAATTAACAACGACAACATCAAATACTTTCGTTTCATGCACACATATGGAGGTAAGTTATAAATAGCCAACACTACTGGCCAAGTACTATGTTGGCTACTCATGTTTCTGTGTGGGTTCATTCCATCAGTGGACAGCGGTAGGCGTAAGTTTCTAGGTTCGTTGCTGAACTCAGGATACTTAGCATCGAACGATTTCCATTTCATACCATCTGCCGGGTGTCTTAGCTTTCCATAATTTATTCTTCCTGTTTCATGCCAAGTTAACATTTTTGAATCATCGGGATTCGCATAAATCCTTCCGAATCTTGGTATCACTGGAAAATACCACAACACCTTAGCCGGGATCCCTTCCTTATCCTTATAACGCCACTCCAAATATTTAGGGCAATTGGTTAAGTTTTGATATAATCTCCGATACAATATGCAATCATTTGGACATGCATGTATTTTCTCATATTTCATACCCACTCCTCTTATTAGTTTTTTCGCGTCATATGTCTTAACAGGTAGAATATTACCATCTGGAAGCAACACCTTTATCAAGGCTAAAAAACTAGTGAAACACGTGTCACTCACCCCATTTGCCCCCTTGATATTATACAACTTCACCACAACCGACATTTTTGTGAACTTACAACCAGGATACAGAGGTGCTTCAGACTCACACAACTTCTCATACATGTTGTTAAGGTCATCCCAATTAATAGTGTCATCACCTACATCTTCAAAAGCATTCGACTCACCATCATTCTCTTCATTATCTATAGACCCAACATTCAACTTCTCTGCTTCCAACTCTTCCAACTAAAAAAACTCGGCAAACTCAGGATCATCAGTTAGCCTTTCGTGTTCCTCAACATCATCTTCTTCAAAGCTATTCTCGTCCTCTAATGGTTCCCCATGAAAAATCCAACGTGCATAGGATCGACTAAATCTCCACTTTTCTAGGTGTATTTTAACGTCCGAAAAAGCCATATACCTAATATTACCACATCTTTCACATGGACATGCAATAGTAGAAGAACCTTTCAAATTGTTCGAAACGACTTCATAAAATTCAGCTAAACCATCCTTATAGTTGCGGTCACTCATATTTGCATCAATCATCCAAGTTCGAGTCATTTTTCTACATTTGTAATATATAGGCAACTAATTCAGAAAATCCAATAATAGGCAAACAAATATACGAAATTCAGGAAAGCAATTAAGCTAAATTATCAACAAATTAGATAAGAACCAAAAAATTCACAAATTCAAAAATAATCGACATTCACAGGCCAGGAAATTGAACATATAATTCTATATCTATAGGCGTTGCTAAGAAACATATATACCTGATTGATAAACACGATGGGGGAGAGAAGACGGTGACAACAGTGACGGAGATGAAGACAGAGAGACGATCAGGGAGGAATGGAGGATGATATTTGTGTATAGTAGCAGTATTAGCTTGTGTTTGTGTTTTGTAGCGTATAGCAGAATAAAGCAATCTGTTGTTCTTAAGATTTGCTTAACATTAATAACAACGGTTATTCAGTCTACAACCGTTGTTACAACCTAATAACAACGGGTTATAAAAAAACCGTTGTAATTACTTTTCACTAATTTTACGCCAAATTATTAACAACGGTTAAAATGTATTACAGATTCAACCGTTGTTATTAGTTTTTATATTAACAATGGTTTTGAAAGTATGACCCGTTGTTAAAACCAATAACAATGGTTAACAACACAGAACCGTTGTAATTAATTTTGGTAAAATTCGCGCCATCCATTCTACAACGTCTTATGGTGATTTTCGTGAATAAGCGTCGTTAAAGGGTCATTGTAGTTGCATGTATTTGTAGTAGTGCAGACCTCAAACTTCTCAAGGATGGGTTCCTCAAGTGAGGCAATCTCACAACTCCATTCCTCTTCTCCATTCCATAAGTCTTTGCAAGGCACATGCTTCGCATAAGCTTCTTCCATAGGCTTGTCATCATCGCTATCTTCATATGAATCATGAATGGGGGCTTCACTCCTCTTCATTAACCCTTTCTCCAACACCTCAATGATCACATCAAATGACACACCCTCTCACTCACAAAGGCTAAGAGTATTTGGATTACTCAACCTCATATCTTCTTCATCAAATACCACGCTTTCATACTCACAAGAGCTCAAGGAGATTGGCTCTTCCCACTTCACATCTTCCACATCAAAGGTCATTACCTCAAATTCACATTCATGGTCAATGCTTAAGAATTCGTGAGTATTGGTTGGTTGGGTTGCCTTCAATTGGGAATTTTGAATTTCCAACTCCTCGCCATGGGTAACAATGTTTTGAAGAACATTGTTTCTATTTTGGCTCTCTTATAACATTTGTGTGAAGAAGTTTTGTTGATCTCCCATCATTTGGAGAATCACATTTTGAATGTCAAATTTTGGCTCATCTTTTTGTTGTGTGTGGGTGTGAAAGTGGTCATATTGTGGCATTTGGAATTGGTTGTAAAGTGAGTCTTGGGTGGGTGGTTGTTGTGGATATTGGGTGTGGTGATTTTGGTGGGGAAAGTTGGGGTAGTAGTTAGGACTTTCATTGTATGAGTTGTAAGGTAGGTTTGTGTTGACTTGCTCCTCAAACTCCCTATACCCATAGTCATACTCAAAAAATCCACTACATACTCCATGTGTCAAGTTTTGAGCCATCATCATAGCTAAGACAAGGAAACAACTACAAGCAAGGAAACTACACAAAAACGGTAAGAACGACCTTGAGGAACAAGTTCTTCAAAGTTAAATAAAATAGACAAACAAACTAGAACTTAATCACATAACACCGTCCCCAGCAATGGCGCCATTTTGATGAGCGTGTCGTTGTATGCTCTCAAACACATATATAATCTCAACAAACAACTAGTTAGTGGTTAAGTCGAGGTCGATCCATGGGACAGTGTGCTTTGGGTTCTAAGTCTATCTATCTCAATTTATGCTAGTGTCTCAATTAATTTGGGTTGAAGTTATGTTCTAAGCTACAACAAGGAAATGTAAACAAGACAAGTAAATAAAAACAAGGGTGTAAACAAATGATGAACAATACTAGGGAATCATGGGATCATAGGGGAATTATGGTGGAATAGCATAAATGAATCATATAGGAGCAAGCAATTATTATTGTTGGAATCAATTTAGTGTATATCTTACAATTCCTAGGGGAGACTTTGGTCTCGGAGCTGAGTCGGTCAAGACATTGCAACACCTACAAGTCGACTTGGTTTTTTCTATTCATGATGAGATAACATAAATGAGTCCTAGGTAGGTTTGGGTCCCGGAGCCGAGTCGGTCAAGACTTTACAACACCTACAATCGACTTAATTCTTCCTAATCAACTATATGCATGGTCTAACAAGCCTTTAATTGGTTTATGTCTTACAAGTATTGTTGAAAACATAAGAGAAACATGCTAGGTTGTCAATCAAGCATTTCATCAAACATGACATGTGCATAAGTTGGAAAAACAATAAGCAAGCATTCATATGAACTCATTAAGCATAAATCTTCCCCATGATTAACTTCCCTAATCCCCCACTAATCCCTAGTTAGGAAACTACTCACTCATTATCATGGAAAACATGTTAACAATGGTGTCAATCATCTTAACAAGTATAAGCATGATGAAAGAGTGAAACAATAAACAATAAACAATAAACAAGTAAGGAGTGAAGGAATTATACCAATCTTAAGATCAACAAATGGAAAGGAAAGAATAATAGAAGAGAACTTGATTGATTGATGAAGAGTTGTCAATTCTCCAAATAATAACCCAATAATCTTTAATTACCCAATAAAATCTTGAACAATAATTAAGGAAAGATTAAAGTACAATTTGTGGAATGATTTAAGGTTTATCTATTCTAATCTACTCCTAATGAGAGTTTAATCTAATCTAAGAATTAAAGGACTTCTCCTTCAATTTATTACAAAGGGAGTATATATAGTACACAAGAATTAGGTTAACTAAGGGCCTAAATGATGATTAGATCCCTAAGATGAAGATTAGTGTCTTGCAAGTCCTTAAGGAGCCCCACGACTTGTTTATGTTGAACGCTCATACTGTAGAGGGAGACGCTCGTCCCGTGTTTGGGACGCTCGGGCCGAGTCTTGCGACCCTCGTCCTAGTCTTGGGACGCCCGAATCATGGGTCAGCTTGTCTTCCTTTTCTCGTGACTGCCTCAAGATCCGTTGAGATCATTGAGGGGTCGTGGGGGTCTTCGTTATTGCCCATTCTACTTGATTTATTGAACTAAGACCATTAGCCTTGGTCTCATCTTCGATGCTTGGTCGTTATATGCTATCAATTTAGCTTCGCTTCACTCCATCTAGTCAAGTTAGTGCTCTTCTCCTACAAAGGACACCAAACCTCATAAAATATGCATAGAAGGAGGGTAAAGACAAGAAACGACCCTAATACATACTAAAAAGCATAAGAACTAGGCTAGTTAGGGGACTAAATGTGCGTAAATAGCAGTCACATCAATGATATTGATTAATTGATTATTGTTAGTTCGCCTTGAGCCAGGAGGTTACGCTATAAAAATTTATAAGAAGATTTGGTTGAGAGCTTTGATTATTAGACGTTGTTCCTATCATTGTATTTAATTTGTCTATCCTTTGACTTTGGTTTGTAGGTGAGTAGCTTTGAGTTTTACTCTAAGTGTTGAGCACGGTTCTTTGAACCTTTGGCAATATCGATATTGAAATTGAGATGGATATTGGTTACTGGTATTGAGTTATGAGTTATGGGGCCATTGAGCCGAGTTATTTTACGGTCCAGTGCGACCATGGTTATTGAGTTATTTGAGTTTGAAACCAATATTGAGAAGGAAATATTGTTTATTGGTTTTCCCACCAGTTCACTCACCCCTTGTCCTGGTCTTAGGGTAGATAATGAGAATGCGATACTTGGTTACTGTTTGAGTATTATATTATGAGACAGAGTAATGAGTAAGACGGAGTAATGAGCTGAGACTTGGTTAATTATAAAGGCGAGGAATGAGTACTTTATTAAAGGAATAAGTTTGGAATTAGTTTGAGTTTGGTTATCGGGGAGTGTTTTTATTATTCTTTGTGTTTATTTTTATTTTTACGTGTGTTTGTTTCCACGCCATGACCAAAATTAAGCTGTTAATATTGAGGTATTATCTGTTACCCAGCTCCCCAGCTGACGTGTTTTGTCCCTTCTGGGCTACTCGTCATGGGGGTAGTTCGTCCTTTCTGTCTTCTGGTTTACTTTCAGGTCTTTCCGCTGCGGTTCAAATGGATTTTCAAATCATGTTTTTGATTAAAGACTTTGTAAAAGATTTGTTCCATTTTGTTTTCATTTGTATAAAAGAGATTTTGTAAAAGAGACTTTGTATATTAATTATAACATCTCTGTATTTCGGCGAGTTTTATATATAAATATTAGTTTTAATTTCGCCGAAAATTAGGGGTACTACATCAACCATCCATTTAGTCATCTAATGGCCCTTAGAAGGACTTAGGGATTCAATGGATATGAAGGACTCATAAGAACTCCTCTCTCTCTCTCTCTCTCTATCTCTCACTCTCTCTCTCTCTCTCTTTTATATATATATATATATATATATATATATATATATATATATATATATATATATATATATATATATATATATATATATATATATATATATATATATATATATATTTCTAATGAGTCTTCCTCTTACATTGAGTCCCTAAATCTTTCTAAGGGCCATTGGATGGGCTAAATGGATGTTTGAGATGGATGGAGAGGGAATGGATTAAGGACTACCAAAACGAAAAGGACAAAAATGTGGATGGTTGAATTGAAATGGATGGTTGAGATTGAAGAAAAAAAATTTATCACTAACCAATTTTCTATACACTAATTAAATTGTCTTTCTCTCTCTAGCCCCTAATTAATCACTTTTGAGTTTCAGATTTTATGAGTTTAACTCTAATGTTGTATGAGTTTTATGAGTGTAACTTTGATTTTTTTAAGGTGGTTTTGTATACAAAAAAATTGAATTTATACAATTTTAACATTTTACGAGTGTAACTTTGATGCTTTTACGAGTGTAATATTGATTTTTTTTGTGACGGAAATTTTCAATTTATATAATTTTAACATTTTACGAATGTAAATTTTATGTTTTACGAGTGTAAATGTAATATTTTAAGAGTGTAAATTTGATTTTTTAGGCAATTTTCTATATAGAAATTTGAATTTATATAATCTTAACATGTTACGAGTGTAAATTTGATGCTTTACGAGTGTAAATATAGTATTTTAAGTGTAAATTTGAAGGTCTACGAGTATAAATTAGAAGGTTTACCAGTGTAAATTTAATGCTTTACAAGTGTAACTTTAGTCCTTTAAGTGTAACTTTGGTCCTTTAAGAGTGTAACTTTGGTCATTTATGAGTGTAACTGTAGTTCGACCACCGACAAACACCACCACCGTCCTCCACCACCAACCCGCCCTCATAAAAAAGGTAGACCTATTAAAAAAACCTGAAAAATAAAGCAAAAAAAACTACATCTGGAACCAAAAAAATAGAATACGAGTGTAACTCTGAGGAAATACGAGTGTAAATATTAAAAAATATATATAGCAAGACGAATTAAAACAAGTCGAGATTAAAAAAATATAAAACAAATAGAGATTTGAAAAAATATAAAACTAGTGTAACTTTAAGGAAATACGAGTGTAAATTTGAGAAAATACGAGTGTAAATATGAAAACATATATAGAATACGAGTGTAAATCTGAAAATAAATATATAACAAGATCCAAAAACACACAAAAAAAATGGTAGATCTCATTTTGTCGAGTGTAACTTTGATGAGGTATGAGTGTAACTTGAAAGAGTACAAGTGTAACTCTAAAAACCAATAAAACAAAAACTAGATCTGAAAATACGATTTTAGAATAACATAAAAAAGACGATATTTAAAAAAAAAAAACAGAGAGAGTAAAACTGCAAAGATAAAACGACACCCAGAGCAATAAACCCTTTACATTTAAAAATTCGATTTTAATTTAAGTAAATCTCAGATCTAAAAAAGAAAATCTCAGAAATAAGAACAAAACGAGATCTAAATACGAAAATTTCTGAAAACCACAACCCAGAGACTGCCCTACCCCAGACCCGACCTCCCTCGCCTATCTAGCACCACCCTCACCTTCCCCTACCGTGGTGGCTGATAACCATGCCCGACAGCCACGGACACCCCCACCTGACCCACCACTACCACTCCCACAACCACTAACAATCCAAAAAAACAAAAAAATCACAAAAAAAATCCATGATCTGCGAAAACAACCATCAACGCTCTTCCTCTTTTCTCTTCGTCTGAAATCGCCAACGCCCACCACTACCCTCGCCTGAAAACTACCGCTGCAAATCGTCCACCGAACCCAGCTGCGACAAACACACAAGAAAGGAGGATGGTGTGTGGCCGTTGTGGTTGCGTACAGGTGGTCGTGGTATTGTTGTTGTCGGCTGGTGTGTAAGATTCATTAATCTCTTACTAGACATTTCTAATAACTATATAAATTTATTTTAGTCATAAACTAACTAGATATTATGCATGCATAACATTATTAAAACAAAGTAAGAAGAAATCGATCTACTTACAAGGGAGGGCCGAATGGATATACTAATTTGGACACCTTCCAAATTAGTCTTCTCAAGAAAAATCCAACTGCTCCAAAAAAACCATTAGATCCAATAGTAGAATCTACTCCTCAAGGATTTGTACCAAGGTAATCACTCTTAATACATATACTAATTTAGATACTAGAAATTAGTATATGTGCCCTTAAAAATAATAACTAATATTATGATTTACTACTTCTAGTAAGATAGAATAATATTAGAGATTTTGGAACAATTATGCATAAACCATTTTGTGTGTGAGAACAAAATTAGAGATAAAAGATGAGCATAAGACTTGTCATAATGAAAATGTGATCTACTTCTCATACTAAAAGGGGGCACGGTTTTCACCTCACAAAAGGGAGCATGCTCATCCTTTTTATCTTACCCAAATGCTTTTTGTCTTACCCAAAAGCTTAGGGTAGGTCCTAGTAGGTATAGGTAATCATGGTGTTTAAAACAACAACCACTAAACCACTTTTAAGACTATAAAACCGGTTTTCCCACTAAAATGGACTCCATATTATCTTTGTAATTTTCTCATTTGTAATATGTTATGACATGTGACATGTAACATGTCATTAGCAATATAAATGCATATTTAACTAATTAAATATCATTAAAAGATTATATTTGACAAGTTAACAAGTAATTCACAATTACATGTATATAAAGTGGGTCACATTAAGTCTAGATAATATAATCTACAATATCTTGTAATTATAACTAACTAATTACTCTTATCTCAAATGTTTCACAAACATTAATCATTTTTAATAATATAACAAATTAACTACTAAATTGAATCTTATTTAATCACATTACAATAAGATATATAATTCTCACTTATAAATAAATTTGTTCAATTTAAGGAATTAATTAACTTGTATAAACATACAATTAATTAATTAATCAATTAAGAGTGTTACCCTAGAGGTATGGCCTTAAGGGATCAACTGATCACCACCGTCATATGACAGTAATGTCAAACTCTAGTGAGCCAATCATTACCGATTAATGTGGATCAGTTGACAATAAAATATTACATTCCCTCGGCATTCTTAATATGATATTTAAGCATGTGATCGCATTATTGTCGAGGACACATACTCCAACAATCTCCCACTTGTCCGCGACAAGTGTGCGTCACCAATTCTCTTGTCCTATTACTATCTCCCACTCAATGCAAGGTGTCTTGTAGGTCGTACTTGCATTTGATCATATCATGAGTGGTTTCCTCGATCTAGAGAATAACTGTCTGACCGGAATTATCTACCATAGATACCTTCCGAGCGTGGCCACACATTTCCAGTTCATTACTCCTCGAGTGGCCTTGAGATATTAGATAATCCTGACAGGGATGGACAATTCCTATTGCACTCTTCCCTTCGAATAGCCACAGCTCATCATGACCCAAAATATGCCCATTTGACCCCAATTATGGAGGTCGTAGAACATAAATCAAAGTCACTCTGAAACTGTACCATCTTAGGCGAACAGTCTTTAGTCAAAGAATCGACTCATAAGAATACTATAGTAGCTCTCGCCACGAACAGGCTATAAAAATTTCCAGAACTCTATAAGCGGTCTTAAGCCCGACAGAGTGTCCCATACAGTCTTCCTATGTGATCGACTAGTCATCTCTCATGACTCTATGGCACTTGAACCTGACATCAATCGCATCACACTCCAGTCACTTCGAGCTGTCACCTCATATAAGCAATCCAGTTCACTTTAAGGGGGTTCAATATTGTCTCAACAACCTATTTGGATGTAACAAAGTAATAGAAGAGTTTTTAATAAAACTCAAACGATGAATGCATTATAATATATGTAAAATTGATACCATATCAATTACTACATAATCTATAATCCATATTTCATTTTGTATATAATTGCACATTTCAACTCAATTGAAATGACATGACTTTTCATGTTAAGCCTCTGAAAAAAGGCCTTTGGTTAGTAAGTCTCAGCAATACATTGCACTTTCCCTAACCTTACTATATACTATTTCCCATTTTGTATAATCCTTATTATGACAACCTTTTGAGTACATGTCCCGATCCAATCTAGAGATAGGTTCCTTAGCCTTAGAAAAGCTCCCACTATCCTCACAGTGAATGGGATAGGACCTTCGGTTATTGAAACGAACTACCATAGTTCCTCTAATTCACAAAACCGAATCCTAATATCATCCCTTCCTTCTTGCATATCTCATTATTGCAAGTGTACTCAATTTCCGTTGTATATATCTCATTGTTCAACTGCCTAGGACGTTTCTAGCAGATATCCTCCTTAAAAAATATAGCCAAGATGGTTCTCCAATCATCCTTATGTGTTTAGAACATGGTTTTTGTGTAACTCCTTGCACATAAGTCCATCTCAATTCTAAATGCTTAGCTTCATATCTTTAGTGTTCCAAGAGTACTAACCAATGAACTATATGGCTATATAGAGACTTCTCTCAAGGATTCGATTTGTAACATCTCGTTATACTCCAAGTATACGAGGTTTAATAATGGTAATACATCTTAGCGTAATGAATTAATCCCGCAGCGGAAGCAAGTGGTTTAAATTTCTTCATGTTCAACACCTTGAACTTGTCTAGACTCTTATCAATATAAGAATATTCATTTATCGCTAATATCCTCTTAGAACTATCTTTATAGGTCTGGATACCTTAGAGATGTATTATTCTTCTCCTAAGTCTTCCATCATTCACAATGATCAATATGTTCCTTACATATAAGACTAGTAACACCACATTACTCCCACTAAACTCCATAAACTAATCGACAAATAGAGAAAAGTTTATCACATGATGAAAACATACAATTCAACTCCTTGACTTTTACTTAAGATTTATTCTTAAGTTCGTATCCTACCTTAGGACAGTTGTGATCTACAAAATTCATGCAAGATGATTTTTAAAATCCAACTGTCATATTATATCCGAATTCAATGAGGCGTTGTTGTTGCGTGCAAAACCCTTTGTCACCAATCAACTAAGCTAAATAAACATTTTCATGCTTATGCTCATTTCGGACTTTTGTGGAATTGAAACTAGATAAAGCATCTAAATAAGTTACAGGTTTGTTACTTCCAAAAATAACATGACTCCTGTCCACTTTAGATTTCGAAGAAATAACTACTGATTTTGACCAAGAAGGAACATCTTCCTACGTCTTATTCTCAGTTTGTGGCTCCTGAACATTTCCTCCCACTCTGTCTTTAAGAAATACTCCTCATTTCTTTAATAGACAGCATCACGAGCCACAAACCCTTTGTTCTCGTAATCATGTAGGAATAGAGAGTACATGTTTACTTTCTAAACAAGCTACAATTTAGGTACCATACCTAACCATATCTAATATGAAAAGTAGATGATTGCTTTAATCATGTTTTATTTTAGTGGAAATTTTTAAATGCCAGACAAATTTTATAACAGAAACTACTTCCAACTGTAATGTAGATTCAATCATATCATATAGGATTAATTGTCACTTTCTAACGCATCTTATCTAATATCATGCGCTTATGAAGGTGAACTTGTGATACCATATCACACTCCTTTTGGTGCAAATAAAAGTCTTCACTTTATTGTTCCCCATTGTAACAAAGTACTAATACTTTGGTTTTATAATATGTAGGTTTTGATACTTTTTAAACATTCATTGAACTTGTTCAAAGAATTTCTCTTCTTACCTCATTAAGTGGATACCAAGTATCTACCTAATTCGTTGGTAAAAGAGATGAAGAAGTAATAACCTTCTCAGATTGAAATTATATTCGATCATACACTTCAAAGTGTAAATCGGGCGAATATCTTGCTCCATTCATAATCCTTTCCAGAAAAGTCATGAATTAACTTGTTTTGAATACAAGATTGCACACACCAAAAGATTCTCAATCAAATGGTTTGGGACACTAGTCAAAACTAGTTTCTAAATGCGATTTTCAATCAAGAATTGAGAAATGATTGGGATCACCAACTTGAGTTACATTTATTTTTAGTTTGAATATAAATACCTTGATTTGTATGGTCTCACCATAAACTTAATCGTGGCATGTAAGAGCTCAGCGCTTGTTTTAATTGCATAATGGTAAAACCCTTTACCTTTTGTGCAAAACTCAAATTATATTCTTATTTAGACATATTATACATCATAACAATTATTGAGGTACATTTCTAAATGCAAAACTAAAATGAGTATACTACAACATTCATTAGTTTGTGGATGAAATGGCAACTACCCTAGTTCCATTCATGCAAATTTTTGAACTTATTCTTGCTAGTCATCACATGATAATGCCAAATACGATGATGAAATCCACTAATTTGTATCTAATACTCATGGTGTGGTATTTGGCAAGAATGCTATGTCAATATCATAGATTTAAGAAGGAAGATGTTGGAGTCACACCCTGTATTCAACACCCTCCATAATTATTGGGCTTCCATTTTTCTAATTCCAAAGGGTGTCATAAGGAAAATTGAAGCTATTTGTAGAAATTATTTTTGGAGTGGAGATACTGAATTTCATAGAGTTCCCTTGGTGGCATGGGAAAAAATATGTTGTAGGAAAAAGGAAGGAGGTTTAGACAGTAAGCATGCTGAGGTGTGGAATAAGGCAACTGTTGGAAAATTGGTTAACTGGATACATTCTAAAGCTGATAGATTATGGGTGTTATGGATTGATCATGTCTATCTGAAGGGTGCAGACTGGATTACTTATCAACCTCCTCTTGATTCCAATTGGAAATGGAGGAATATCTGAAAAATCAGGGATGCTGTGTGTGGAGGATTTGTGGGCGGCCAATGGCAGCAAGATGCTAGAGGCTACTCAATCAGTTCTGGATACCACTGGTTAAAGGGACCACACCCTCTTATCCAGTGGTATAAACTTATCTGGGATCAATGGAACATACCTAAACATTCACTTAATGGTTGGTTGATTATGCATAAAGGCCTGAATACTAGGGAGAAGTTGTCTCAGTTGAGTATATGTGATAGGGACAGCATTGTTTTTTTGTGAACAAGTTGTAGAACCTCATGATCATTTATTAGCACAATGTGCATACAGTACTAAGATTCTTGCAGGGATTGAATTGTGGATTCAAAAGAGATTGAATGGCCCTAATCCTGGGTGTACCAGACTGCAGAAGAAAGTTTGTAGGATGGCTCTGCTTGGTAGCTGGTATTCTATCTGGCATCAGAGGAATGAGTGCAGAATTAATATGAAATTTATTTGACCTGGTATAATTATCAAAGAATTGCAGACTATGCCGAGGGCTCGAATTCTACAGAAGATTAATCATGTTATGCCAAGCAAAGATAGGAATTGGCTACTGAGTTTGGAAATTCGACTAGTTTAATGTTTCAGCTCGTAGTCTTTGTAGTAAGTATATGAGGATATGTATGAACACTGTATTATGTTTGATGATGATTTTAATACAAGCTCACATTACACCCAAAAAAAAAAAAGATGATGATGATGAAGGATACAATGGCTAGAAATAGTTGGCCATCCCATCTCCTTTGTATGATACCTCTTCTTTCCCTTTCTCTCATGTATAGTTGCATTACATTTTAGATTAGCTTGCATTGTAATATATCCCGCATGATTCATGTAGTTAGTTGCATATAGACTTGAATTCATGCATAGTCACTAATGACCAAACCTATTCCTTTCTACACTAGAAATAATGTTTAAATCGATTTGGAGAGGTTTAATCATAGGTGACCTAAGCATTTACTTAAAACATGCATCATCTAGTGTAGTTTAGATTGCATTCATTTGCTATATATGTCATATAGAATTGCATTTACTTAGAGCATGCATTCATTCATATCATATCATTACATTTGTACTTCATTTTCCATAAATCCAAAAACATGTATTTCCTTTTTATTCCTACTCCTACATGTACATTAAGGACAATGTCTAAAATAAAGTGGGGGATGGAAACTTATATTCCAAAATACATAAATATATTCCAAAATACATAAAAAATTGAAATTTTTTGAAAAATCCCAAAAATACGTTCTTTAAATTCATAAAAACAAAATACATAAAAAATTGAAAATTTCAAAAACGAAAAACATGTTCTTTAATTTAGTAGTGTAGAATTGTATATACTTGTGTTTTTGTCCTCTTCTCACATAGATACGACTCTTCATTTGAGGCATTAGTAAGGGAATATGAAGACCGCTTGGTATGATCGCTCTAATTCCTATTTGCCTTCCATTTCTTTTCATTATTCATATGAGGACGATGGGCTTACAGGTCAAGGAGGATGTAGTGTATTTTGTTGTTGCGGTTTGTGTATCTATGTGTTGTTAGGAGTTGCATCTAGATTATATGTCATTTTAGTTGATAGAATCATATGCATTAGAGTTGTATATATGATAGTTGCATCATGGCATGTAGTTGCATGGTTAGAAAATTTTGTGAAAATGCCTATTTGGGAAGCTTGACAAGTGTATATAAGGCCCTTGTAGATAATTTTTCTCCTTGAGACTTTGTTTGCTAGAATACTCTCAAGACACCCTAGGATGTAACATACTAGTATCATTTGACCCATGGACTAAGGCCTAGTCAAGAGTACCTTGTGGTCTGATAACTCCTTGGCTATCGTTTATTCCAAGGTGACCTTTGAAGTCATGCAACCGTTCTTTCACTTCTATCACCAATTTTTGTCAACAAAAGGGAATGGGCACAAAAATCGTCCAATTGAGTTCAAGTACCAAAATCAAAATCAAAAGGTTTGCAAATTGCATCAATGAAATGAAGAGCAAA